>NC_140915.1:15300713-15586304 GCF_045865225.1 Trachurus japonicus | reverse complement strand
TGTGATGTCACAACAGAGCAGTCACCCAAAACCCTGCCCCCTCACCATCTGGACCCACCAATCTGTTGTTACTAGAGCTGCAGAGAGAAGCTGAGAGAGAAGATGTAAAACTAAACTGAGATGGTTTTTGATTCTTTAAAAAAAAACTACAAATATATCTTCTCATGTATTGACCCTTCAAAATAAAACACAAGAGAAAAGGGAAAATATGAACAGCTGTCGATCTCTGTCATCACAGAACTGGAAAAACAAAACTTGAGTTTTTCTATACATTTTAAATTAATCTACAACACTACAATGTGCAAAACGTGAAGGAGCCTGAATATTTAGACCATTTTGTACATTTCTAGATACTTTAACTTTACTTGTGTTTATGCAACTTATCTATTTAAACTATTTTTTTTTATTGCACCACATTAAAATGAATTTATGCAGGCCTGCAAACATTTCATCAAATAAAATATGATGTGCACACTGTCAGATTAGAGATGTGCAGAGCTCTACATGAGTTTACAATGTAGGCTACTAATTAGAATAATTAAATTGTAGCTTGTCCTCAATATATATATATTAGTACTTTTTACATTGTGGTGTTGCTTCTTTAAAGGATCTAAGTAGTACTTCTTCACCACCATCCTCAAACTATGCAATAAACTTATGTCACTTTTTGGACAAATTACTTATACTTTAAAGATTTTAAAGGACTTTGTGCAAAGCAGGATTGATGTAGTGAAACCAGAAAATCTAAATATTACATGACATCACACAACCAATGAAGACTGAAAAATGTAACTCTCTTGTGTTTTTGTAACTGCTTTGTGCCACTGTGTCCAACAGGGGGCGCTGTTGTATCAGCTGATAACACCTACTGCAGTCCAGTCTGAGGTCTGATTCATAAAATACAGTCATTCACTAAAGTGTAGCCTGCAGGACGTAATGAGGTTAAAAATAATTTCTTTCCATTTGCGTGAAACAAAAGCTGAAGAGTAAATGGACATTGAACTACTCACGGCCACTTCAATGACCATTAACGTTTCATTTTTAAAGAGAACGCGTGAGGATAAATCTGCATTTATGAACCTGCTGAATTAAAGAACATTAATTCCAGTGGTGGGGAAATTACCATCAAGTACTTTAATACATTTTTATGGTACTTTAGAATTTCTATTATGTCATCTAATGTTTCTACTTCATGTCTCAGAGTGAAATAATCAACGTTTTACTCCATTCATCTCACAAATACAAGTTACTTTTCTCATATGTTAATAATATTATAAAATATGATGCACTGCTGAAAATTAAAGCAGTGCTTTCCAACAATTTTTTGGCTTGTGAGGCGTTCAGGTGCCCAAGACAAAGATGTGTAGCCTACATCAGAAAGTAGTTAGCATGTTGTTAACTGCTGGATTCACTAGCACAATAAAAAGCTGCTTCCACATTAATGCATTAGTGTTAACAATGATCTAATGTGTCATACAAATTTAATACAATGCAGACTTATATTGATTCTGCACATACTGTATCTGTTTGTATACATATTTTTTGTTTTGTTTGTTTTTTATTTCTCCCTGTTCCTTCATTTTTATACTTTATTTTGATTTAATTGTTTGTTTGTTTCTGTTTCATCAGAATATTTTGTTACAAACTCTCTGTAAAATTACAAATTGCAACAATCAAAAGATAATTAAAAATATATATCCGTATATAATTGTTTTTTTTAAATAATATAATGTAATATGTTATTATAAACCATAATGTTAATAGATAAGACACAACCACAGTAAATCACATCTGTAATGATCCATCAGCTGTATTGATTTTCCGGTTTGTTTACTTCCTCTGCTTCGACCACGTGCTTGCAATGCGGCCGCGCATGCGCGCCAGCTGCTCTTGGCACGCGTCTGTGTCGGCGGCGCGCACAGTCAAAAACAACCCCCCCCTGGTCACGGGAGCGCGCAGTCCCGAGTCCGTGCCTCGGGTCTGATTGGCTGCGCTCCTCCAGCCCACCCTCTCTGGCTGCTGATTGGTCCGACGGACACTCAGCTTCTCGCTGATTGGACGCTATTTGTAGAACCGGCTGTGTAGCTAGGCTGCTGCTGCCTTCACGTACTCCTGTTAAAATCAGATTTCAGAGTTTGTATAGATGAAGAGACGTGGTTTTAAGATCGAAAACAAATTAGTCGAACGTTTTCACGTTAGAGATCGTAAAATGTGTAAAAAAAACAAACAAAACAACCAAAGGCTGAACAGTGGAAACTTTAAAAAAAACAAAAAAACACCGTGATTATTCACTCTAAGTAAAGCAAACAAATAGTTTTAACAGTTCCTCACATGGCCTCCATGATTTCTAGACAATGGTTACCATCGAGTCTGGACTAAACCGTACAAGTAGCCTATATGATTTATATTAAGAAAAAGAAAAACGTCCACAAAAAACTGAGCACGAGTTTTTAGTCTTTATATCTGCTCCATATCCCTAACCACCAACAAAAAGACAAAGAAAGAACAAGAGTCTGCTTTTTTAAATTTAGTTACATGGGCTACATGGTGGTTTCATAATTGCCAGCATGTTGTCGTCTGTTTATTTCTGAGTGTTTCCCCCCGTCTGACTCCTCAGGGTTGAACTTGTTAAGATATGTTCCACGTTATTTTTTTTATTTTTTTTTTCCTTCAGCGCTCAAATCCTCGTGTGTCCCACGGTACGTAAAGGCAGCACCAGCAGACCAAATAAAACACCGCGTTTCTCCTCCACTTTTCCAGACCCGATAGTTTCACGTGGAAACCCAGTTGTGCACCGTGCAGCAGCAGCAACACTAACACCAAACAAACACACACACACACACACATACACATACACTCTCAGTCCAGCAGCAGAGAAACCAGCCGCAGCAGCAGAGAAACGAGCCGCAGCAGCAGCAGCAGCAGCGTCGGCCAAGCTCACAGCTCCGAGCTCCGGTGTCCTGGATGTTTTTGTGCATTATTCAAAGCGCGCTGCGCATCACCGACCGGAGCTAATTAGGATTTGGGTATAAATAAAGGCCGCAGCAGACGGGGACAGCTCGGCCTGAAGCTGCAGACGAGGAGGAGGAAGAGAAGCTGCTCCGACATGCACACCCGACTCTGACCCACCGACGGCGGGTCTCTTCTGGAGGAACAACCCGAGCCGGAGATCTCTAAACACGGTTTAACTACAACAACAGCAACCACAGCAGCGTCGGTCCATGAACGCATCGCAGCAGCAGCAGACCCACCGTGGAGGACACATTATTTGTGCGGCTGGAGACTTTTTTTTAGTGGCCCTCGACTCGACCTATGGGACCGTGAAGGTGTCTCTACTACTACTACTACTACTTTATTTCTTTTTTAATTTTATTTATTTATTTTTATTTTTACTTTACCGTCTACGCGCCTGCACCTCCAGAGGATACGGGTTCGTCACCGCCGGGTTGTTTTGGTTTCCACACGGGGGGAAGGCGAAGTGTTCCTGGGGTGAGTGGTGGCTGGAGGTGGAGGACACACACGCATACACACATGTTGGGTCTGAATACTCACTTTAATAATAACAACACACACTCATCTCAATGTGACATGCTTTGTAGTGAGTTTACAGCCTTTATTTTGTTACTTTTACAGCATTTTGTTGCTGTTTCCCGCTGCACCATGGGAATTAGAGTTTCTTTATCCTTTTATTTATCCCAGGATTATTGTATTTTGGTTCTGCATGCATTGCAACACTAATAACACAACCAACTGAACTGTTAAATGCATGAAAAACTCCTACTTATTGAATATGCTGTGCTGTGCTGTGCAGCCAGTGGAAAGTTAAAGCGTGGTGGTGGTGGTGGTGACACTTTATGTAACTGTCTGTCTGTATGGGCCCTGCTGTAATAATCTTCTTACATTCATTAGCCTATATAGCGTTACAACAACATCTCTGTCTGTCTGTCTGTCTGTCTGTCTGTCTTTGATGAAACACGCGTTGTGCAATTTGATCGTGTTGCATTCAAGCGCAAACGGATAAAAAAAAACAAAAAAAAAACAATAGCAGTGGCTCAGATGATGATAATTTGTCCCATCTCCTCCTTTACAATCATCATCATCCTCTTCCTCCTCTGTGCGTCCGTCCGTTTGGCCGCAGCAGATCTCGGTCAGTTTTTTTGTTGGTGATGGTGAAGAGGAGGAGGAGAGGGGGAGAGGGGGAGAGAGAGAGAGGAGAGGGGAGGAGGAGGGGGGGCTTAAAATGCCACGTGAACAGGGGACGACAAAAACACAGTGAAAGGATGGATTTCATAACGCTTATGTTTACATGCATCCTCCTCCTCCTCCTCCTCCTCCTCCTCCTCCTGGTGAAGCAACAACACATTTCCAGCAGGGTTTCGAGGTATTGCAGCTGCCGAGTTGTCAACAAAGGCAGTGAATAGTAATAATAATAATAATGATAATAATAATAGTAATAATCAATATAAAATAATCAATAAAAACACAGTCTATGCAACAGATGAATAGTTGCTGTAGTCTTCAGGCTGACGCGCGTCCTCAACGTCAGGACAACAAGGGCAGGCTGTTGTTTGGGTGGTAGGTACCAGATGCTGTGTTGTGTTGTGTTGAATGTTTTAGCCTTTTTATACATTTATATCTCATTATTTAGCCTATTATTATTATTATTGTCATCATCATCATCATTCATGGCATCATGTTAACAGATGTAACATGGGTCTGTCCGGTTGATGCAGTCAGTGCTGCTGACACATAAACAGTGCAGCAGTAGATGCAGAAGGAGGAAGAAGAGGAAGAGGAGGAGGAGGAGGAGGAGGAGGAGGAGGAGGAGGGAGGAGAACAGCTCCTGTTTTGATCGTAATAATAATAATAATAATAATAATAATAATAATAATTCAATGTCAGTTTAGTTTTGTCTGAAGGCTCCAGAAATACTCCAGAAATCCATTGATCTATTTCTGAAATGAACTGATGATCAGGGTGTGTATGTGTGTATATGTGTGTGTGTGTGTGTGTCTCTCTCTTTGTGTGTACTATGTGTGTGTGTGTTTTGGCGCAAAACCTGTGTGATTGTTTTTCATCCTGAAATAATCCCTTAATGTTCCTCCTCTGTGTCCGTGATGACTTTTAATTGACCTTTCTGCTGTTTATTCCCCTGTAACATCAAACCAACCGCTTTATTTGTTTCATAAAAACACGTGAGGATTTGCTCTTTTCTTATATTATCTGGATTTAACCCCCGCGAATGTCCTTTTGAATCAACCCACAGACCAATTAATCAGGATATTAATCATATATGAGTTCATAATTTGATAAAAACCAAACGTGACTCACACAGGGAGGAGCTGCAGGTGGAAAAATAAACTTGACAAAGGGAAAACAACATGTTTATATATTATGGAAAGGGGGGAAAAAAAAGATCTTGTATTTATTTACACATCCGGGTATGTGCGCGCTCCCGCCTTCCCTCAGTGGCGCGTTCACGTCGCCAGGGAAATAAGCTTCTTCGGCGACAACAAAACAATAACTTGCAGAAGAGCCTCGTCCTTATGAAAACAGGATATTCTACATTATTTGTTACCTGCAGTTAATTATCCTCAACTTTGTCAAAGCTAGCTCACACAAAGACACTTCAGATGTGCTGCTGCACTGCTGTGAGGCGTTTAAGGAACATCAGACATATTTGACCTCAATTTAAAAATGTCTTTAAATGCCAAAGTCAACAACCTGAAACCTCAAGGAAATAAAAAAAAAAGAAAAAAAAACTCAAAGGATCTTTTATTCACAGGTGGCACACAAAAGCAGCGTTGTCATGGCTTCCATCAACGAAGTAGGAGGCAATGGAGATGATTTACATTAAGAATAACTTTACTAATTTAAGTTAACATGACTTCTATCGATTACATGTTATTGATTTTCCATCCTTAAAAAGTAGAGCATCTATTTCAGATCATCATTTGATTTCCATTAAACTGTTTGATCTAAAACTTCACAACACAGCGTCAGTGAGCAAAGATGGTGTCATTAAATGTTTTGTTTTGTTTTGTTTAACCAGCGACCAAAACCCCAAATACTCAATTGAACCTATAATGCCAAACCAAGATACCAACAGTAAAGCCTCTGATTTTATTATGTAAATCCATCAAGTATAGGCTACTTTGACTTTTTGCTTGTGAATTAGCCTACTTTTAATGATTGATCGATGATCGGTGATCAAAAAGAATTACATTGAGGAGAAATTAAGCAGTTGTGAGGAGACAAAGAAACAACATAACTACAGATGAAGCTTCAAGCAACATAAAAACATTTTTATTTTCACCTGAGGACCAAAAATAAACCTGGTTTCCATCTTTCCCACGGGAGCCTGAAGGCAGCGCAGCCGCCGATTGGCCGCGCGCGCCGCCACTCAAAGCTGCGTTTCCCTCCCACGTGGTGACGTTTTCGTACCAAAGTAACCAGGCCAGTCCATTACGCACACAAAAGACACAACAAAAGCCCGTGTTGGGGAAAAATGAGAACCGTCAGCACCCAAAGGACACAACAATAAGTTCCCATCTGGCAGCAGCACCCATGGACCAGAACCTGGGACGACGACAATCATTCATTTTAACTTAAAAACAAAAAAACAAAAAAAAAAGAAAAGAAAAAGAAAACATCTCTCTCGTGCTACGGCAAGCTGTTTTTTTTTTTTTCCTCCAAGCTGCTTCTGATCCAGGTGGTGAGTAGCTTTAATACAGCAGCAGACAAAAACAAAGAAATAACAACACACGACATGATAATAATTATAATCATAATGATAATAAAGAAAGAAAGAAAGCTCTGGTTGTCTGGTGTCGTGTTGCGTTCACTGACTGACTGACTGACTGGCTGCATGAGGCGCAGCGACACTGTTGCATTTGAGCTGGCGTCGTTCGTTGCTCTTTGTTGGGGGGGATAAACACATTTTTTAGAAAGAGGAGGTGGAGGGAAATGAGGAAGCAGCGATGTTGCAAAGGGCTCAAATGTCAAGATGAACTTGTTTAGTTTGTAGAAAATCATGTTTGAACGCATGTTATGTCGTAAATGTGCTGTTTTTTTTGGGGAGCGGAGTCTTTGTCTTTGGACTCTGTTGCTGCTGCTGCTTCTTCCTGTTCAGACGCACAGTCTTTGTTTTCACTTTGCTCACTTTGAGTGTCAGCTGTTCCTGCTGGGTTCAACCTGTCCACTCCAACCTGCTGCTGTTGTTGTGTTGTTTTTATATGTTTATTGCACCTCTAAACAACAATAGTATTTATGTGTAAACTGAACCTGGTGCAGGTGAGGAGGAGGAGGAGGAGGAGGAGGAAGGCTGGAGACAAAAGAGACACGAGCTCAGCTGGCAGGAAACGCTCCTGTTGTTGTTTTTGAAGTGTTTTTTTTTTGTTGTTGTAATGGGGAAAAATGAAGAAAAAAAAAATGAAATGAAATGGGGGAAAATGCAAAGTAGCATCTTAAAAAGTGGGAAACAAAAACCCCACGCGCTGTCAGACACTTTGAAGTCAGCACGAGGGACCAAAACAAACAAACAACACACACACACAATACACAGACCAACCAATAGTTTCACTTCACACATGGTGCAGACTTCATGGCTTCTGCTTCTCCTTATTTGGCGACAACCTATAGCCTGCTCTCTATGGACGCACTGCACAAAGCTGATTGATGATGATGATGATGATGGTGATGATGATGATGCTGAGGTGTGACACACTTATAATCAAGTGTGTGATTATAATCAAACACACACACACACACACACACACACACACGTGTCACCGAGGTTAAACTGGGCTAATTCATGGAGGGGGATTTTGTCCTTTTCATGCCGGGATTATGGCTCAGGCACCTGTGCAGATTATACAACAGTATGAATGTAAATATGGCTCCTTCCCACCTTTTTCCCAGCAGTGTTTTAGTCTTTGTGTGTGTGTGTGTGTTTGCAGAGCAGCCATGCTCAGCGTCACGTCACGGCTGCTTCCTGTTGAGTTGCGGAAGCTCCTTTGTTTTCTCGTCTGGCTGCTGGCTTCTGTCTCGGCGCTGCTCTTCCTGTTGCAGCAGCAGCAGCAGCAGCAGCAGCAGCAGCAGCAGCAGCAGCAGCAGCAGCAGCAGCAGCAGCAGCACGTTGTTGAGCTCCACTGGAAACTTCCAGAGTAGAGCTGCTGCTGTTGCTGCTGCTGCTGCTGCTGCTGCTGCTGCTGCTGAAGCTCAAACCTTGTTTTCATTGTTGTTTTCACTCTATGGGATGCAGGGTTATTGTTTTGTTTTGTGTTGAACCTGTGTTTTGTTCTGTCTCTGTCTCTGTCGGGCCTGTGAGCTGCAGTAGAAGTTGTATTTAAATGCAAAAAAGTTGTTTTTTCCTTCATTTTAATGCCTGGTTGTGGATCAGTAGAAGAAGCTGTAACACTGACAGTAACTGTCATGTGTTGTCAGTCACTCACTCCTTCAAAAAGATGGATCAGGTGACATATTTATTAGCTAAGGGTGGGAATCTTTTACTATCTCACTATAGATTCTGATTTTGGGGTTTTTCGACTCAAAACGATTTGATTCCTAATGATTTCTGCTTCAGTCTATCGGTGTGCAAAGGATCCTCATGATCTACTCCAGTCTGCTTTGCGAGACAGAATGACAAAAGTGTCTTTTTCCACATTTATTGAGTTTTAAACATTTATCCATGCTTAGATGGAATTGTTGAAACTGTTGCATAAAAGCAATATGACACATCACTTATTAAAAGTGCCTCTTTATTTAAAAAAAATAGTGCAGTTAAACATGCTGCCTTTTAAATTCTAAGGAAATGGATTTTCCTTAGAATTTGTTTCATTTTTTAAAATCGATTTTGGGACATTTTATATCGATCTGAATCGTATTAAATGAGAATTGCGATTCTTATGTGAATCGATTCTTTTGGCACACCCCTAATATTTATGGATGAGAGTCAATGTGAAGCAGAATAAACAAACCCTACTACCCTGAGTCCTCTTGTATGTTGTTGTTGTTCGCTTTGGAGAAGAAGCTCCAGTCAAGTGTGTGTGTGTGTGTGTGTTTTGGAAGTAAATATAAGTAGTGTTTGAAGCCAACAGCACCACCTATATGTAGTCCAGTCAACAGCAGAGGAGCCGTGAGTCACAGTCTAAGTCCCGCCTCTCGGTGTTTGACTGACAGGTGATTGGGAGAGAACAATGCAGACATTGAAAGTTGCTCACACACACTTCACTTAAGTAAAAGCAGCAGCAGCAGCAGCAACACTGCAATGCAGCCTGCGAGCTCCACAGTAATGATTTTCCTTAATTGAATCGCTCTGTTCAAATGTAAAACGGCGAAACCGGTAGGCTACAGATTTCATTAATCTGCTGCTTGTGGGAAAACACCAACTCTGTAATCGAGCAACAGGGAGACATTAGTGACAAAAGTGTTTTAAAAGTTTTACAGCCTCAAAAGCTTCATCTATTATAAATAGTTTTAACGTTTCACTCTTTTTTTTTAGAAGTTAGTGAGTCATAGTCAGATTATGCCAACAAGCATCTGATTTTATTCACTATCTTACTGATGCAGTGTCTTGCAGCTAGCGTTTTATGAAGTGTAATTTAAAATCTTTAAGGTTTTATATTGTTATTTAACAGCATTTATCCAGTTTCAGGGCGGATTTGTCGACCGTACGCTGTGTTATGTCTTTTACTGTGAGCTACAAACATGTCAGACATCACAACTGGGAGGTAATGGGGTGTAAATCTTTAGTAATATAGCTTATATCTAAGAAGAACTACTGTATGTGTGGTGCCTTATAACTTAATGATGCTTATTAAAGATGCATGAGTCACATTTTAAATGCTGCTTGAAGAGGGAGGGAGCTATTTTTATTTTTTTTTCTAACTTTTTTTAAAAAACAGTTTTTGAACAGCAATGGCTCTGGCCACAAGGACAATGGTTAATCTCAAACCTGTGTAACCATAGCAACACAAACAGAGGCGGATCATCAAGTCCTAATTATGGCCGATTAAACAATGTCTGACTAAAATAGCGTACATTTGGCCACTGTAAGCGGGTTCTTACGTCAGAAAAATCACGAGGTGAACTTGATATAGCAATGTTTTTTTGTTTTTTTTAATTCAACTTTTAATTTCTAAGAGGATTAATGTGCTGCTGTTTTTGTGTTTTGTGTTTTTTTTAATTTTTTAAGTTACATAATCTCCCTTTCCAGCGGCCTCTGAGTGCTGATGTCGCTCTGTGTCTGCACTGCAGGGTGATAATCAAGTGTTTGCTAATGCATCCACACACAATACCAACAATTTCCCAAGGCCGCGGTATGTCAGTGTTTTAAAATGTTTGCTCCATGCGGCAAAGAAGTCAACTAATAATGCAGCTTTATCGAAATTGTTAAAAGCATCCGTACAGGGAAGTGTCATTTAAAATACTGAACAGACGCCTCTGTTGCCTTAAGACGTCATTGTCCACTGAGATAAGATGCTACCAACTGTTACCTCAGTGCACTGGACTTTTTTAATAACGATAATTCAATAGATAATATGAATAAAAGGGTCATAAAATGCAGTGGGTAGCATGGAGACCATGGCAACTGTGGAAAAAAAACAGAGATGGGTGATATAAAACATAACTGGTTCTTTGTAATGATTCAGATTGAGATTCTGTTTAATATTAGTCATTTTCATGCATTTGCATACATAAAAACCAGATAACGTTTTGCTTAAAAGTCAAAAACGGGAGAATAAATAGGATACAAGGCAAGATTTACTTATATTAGTTAATAAAATATCATAAATAAATTAATATGCTGAGAATCTATGCCTTTAAAGTGCATATATTTCTAAACTGCAATAAAAATGGCAGTAAAAAAGTGCTTCACAGAGTCATTTCAGTTGCAGTCGAGGTGAAATGAAGACTAGATTTGCATGTTCATCATAAATAGTTAAGGTGGCATTCAAATTCTTAACACGTCAAAGGCCGTATATAATAACAGTGGGAGCGTGAATAGGTCTCTTCATTGTGGGGATGTCTGGCATAGTTTTGTTAATACACCTGCAGAGGTGTTTTTGTCAATCGGCGAGTGCCTGTAAAAGGTCACACAGTCATTGTGTCTTGGCTGCATTGTCTCATCGGCTATTCTAGTCCGTCCTGTGTATGAACGGAGCTGGTATGCATTTGTTTCTGTGGAGCCGATTCTCTCAGAGCGTGTGCCTGTTTGGTGATGCATTTTTATTTTTTTTTTATCTCTCGCTGTATGAGGTTGTTTTTAGGGTTTGTGCTGTTTCCAGATTTTGTTTGTGTATTACTTTAAAGAGGAACTATGCAGGATTTGTCTCTTCACCAAGATACATTTTTCCTTAATGAAACAGCTTTGGAGTAAGTGTGATAGTTTAATAAATGGTTTAACTTGTTACAGGGAGAATGGAAGCTCTCTACCATCTCTTGGCTGAAAACCAAACTTGTAAGATCAGAGCCTCCGACCCGGTGTCCCAGCTCTCGTCTCAAACGCCCCCCGTAACCTGTAATCTCTTGTTTATGACAGATTAAACTACACAAATATACACATGGTAACATGGTAGATGACATATAATGTTATCTACCGCTCTGTTGACTGGTTTCTTCGTCGCCTTCGTTGTAAACAAATGCACATGGCCGAGAGAAGGGTTAGCAAAACAGCGGGAAAGCGACCAGACTTGCATAGTTCCCCTTTAAAACAATGATTATTATTCAGGTTTACTTTTTAGTAAAAGCATATCACAGATTGTTCATCCTTCAAGAACATCAACCAATTTTTCATAAAAAAAATCACTCGCACGACAAAGTAAAAACTCCTTATCTTTATCTGTTCAGCCGCAGTAATCTCATCCTCCATCTATCGGCCCACTGGGACAGAATAAACAAGGAGGTGCTCCTGTCCTGTCATAAACTATGAATGGAAAAATTGTTCGGTACCCAGTGAAGCATGTTGTGTGTCTTCATACAGTATAAACAAAGGGTTTGTTTGGCTTGTTATGGTATTAAGTACAGCACCTTGCAGCCATGATGGCAGTCAACAACATGCGATTGTAATCACATAATAGATGATTGTAATCAAATGATTGCTTCGGCAAATGAACTGTGTTTATATTGGTAATGCAATCAAGATCATGAGGTCTAAAAATAGGAAATATGGAACATGCCTCTCACCACAGCTCTCTCTTTTTCTTTTTTTCTCTCTCTTTTCCTCCCGCAGGTTTGATTTTCTCCTGTGGTGTCTGTGTGGAGCGTGCCACACACCCACTCCACAACAACGACGGCTTTTGCTTGCATCTTCCAGTGTTTCTTCTGTCAGCAAGTCCAGCAGAGCTGCAACTCTTCCAGTGCCAGCCCTGACACCAGTGAGGAGCCCGGCCCCACTGACATGGTGAAGATGACCAAGTCGAAGACCTTCCAGGCTTACCTGCCGTCCTGCCACCGCACATACAGCTGCATCCACTGCCGGGCGCATCTGGCCAATCACGACGAGCTCATCTCAAAGGTACGTGAGCGCACAACTCACCCAGTCCTCCCTAAACCTTCACTTACCGCAAAAGGATAGTTCAACATTTTGGCAAATTGGCCCATTGCCATAATCCCTATAGTTATAGAAGTAGGTTTGTTACCTTTAATTGTCAATGCAAGTTATTTTTAGAACGGCGGAGCAGAGCCGCGAGCTGCTCAGAGCTACGCTACGGAGGCTAATGGGATTTCTTGGTTTCCCTCATCAAACTCATCAAATGCACAATCCAACAACTCCAAAACGCTCTGGTGGACAAGTTGTGACCTGCACATTCTCACACTATGAGATAATAACAGAACGTTACCAGACAGAGTTGTCTTAGAGGGAAATGCAGAGACTGCTTGATGAAAAACTGTCCCTGAAGGCAACGCGCATCAGCTGCTTTGCATGAATTTCCCTCTAAAAACTCTGTCTGGTAACATTCTGTTATTATCTCATAGCGTGGTGAATGTGCAGGTCACAACTTGTCCACCAGAGCGTTTTGGAGTTGTTGGATTGTGTATTTGATGAGTTTGATGAGGGAAACCAAGAAATCCCATGAGCCTCCGTAGCGTAGCTCTGAGCAGCTCACGGCTCTGCTCCACCGTTCTAAAAATAGCTTGCACCAACAATTAAAGGTAACGAACCTACTGCTGTGACTATAGGGATTATGGCAATGGACCAATTTGCCAGAAATGCTGAACTATCCCTTTAACATTTCACATGACATTTGACTGGTCTGTCTGTATTTAAATAAATGAAAGAGGCGACCGGCTGCTCCGTTATGTCACAGTCCCTGCAGCCATATTTGGTGACACAACGAAGGTCAACTGGAGAGAAATATCTACTAGATCTATTCAATGAGGTTTTAAATAAACTGGTGAGGTAGTAACTGGATTGAAAATGTAGGTTACTGTGTCACAGGCAAAACATGTTACGGCAGACAACTGAACTGAATTAGCCTGAACAAACTTTGAGCGAGTAAACAAAAAATATCGCTAGTGTTTATGTTTCAATTCGTGTAAGCTCCGATAATCTTCTCTGTCAAGGTTGACTTCAGTGCAGATTTGCATTGTTGATCGATAACAAACACTCCTGGTGCTGATCTTGGAGGAAACAAAAAAGCCAAGCTGTGTCTGAAATCGCTCTCTAATCCCTGTAACTGAGGCAGAAAGAGACAGAAAAACAAAATTATTCCTACCTGAGTAGTTTCTGAAAGTGTTTTTCCAGGACAAATACACAGTCTTCATCATCATCCACATCCTGGAGCCAGCAAGCTTTCTAACTGACAGAGCTGGTGGACAGTGTTGCCAGCTTGACGACTTTCTTCTCGCTAAATCTTTTGACTTTCAAAATCCTCTTGGCCCCTTTTTTTTTTTTTGTCAAAAGCGGCTAGCGACAAATCTAGCGACTTTTTCTGGTGTTGTTGGAGACTTTTCTGGTGTTCGGAGACTCCGACATGAAAGCGAAAGAGAATTAAATTAGCACATTCATTTAGAAGAAGTTTAATTGGTGCCGATTAAACTCCTAAATTAATGGGTGCTGCAGATCCGGCCACTCTTTTAAACAGTAAGAATAAAACAATTTGAGAGGATTTTCCCATTTTTGCTGAGCATAAGATTTTTTTCAAGATTAATTAAAAGCCTGTCAGTTGTGCAAATTGGGTAATGGCGCCATTTAGCGACTTTTAGGACAGCCAATAGCGACTTCCCTTACTAAGGAGTTGGCAACACTGGTCGTACAGCTATCTGACTCACTGTCACTTAGCAAGGCGGACAGTTGTGGTGTTACCAGACAGTTCACTTTCTTTCTATAGCAGCTGAATTCTTTATTCACAATACCAGTTGCTAACCCGTATTAACCCGTGCTAACCATGTGGTGCTGTAGCCAACAATATGGCTTATTGGTATTTATTGTTCTTCATTCATTAAAACAATCTGCCTGGTGATACTGGGCACAAGTTTAGACTGAACCTTAGAGTAAAAGTGTTTTTTTTTCTTAGCCACAGTGGCTAAAAAAGCACATTTTTATTAGCTTGATCATTTTCTCTCCACCAGTGACTTATTTTACATTCCAGACCATTTAATCCAATGTTAATGTTTTATCATTCGCCGCTTTAAATAAGTGGTACTGAGAAACATAATCAACATTTCATGCTTGAGTTCATCGGGTTGGAACAAAGTTCAGCTGTTTTATGGGATTTTACAGTTTTATCCATTTTTTTTTTTTGCTATTATTCAAACACTGATGAATTCGCTGACTCATCTGGATATTAAAATGCCTATCTTGGCCTCATCCTTTTGGAGTAGTACATTGTGAGTCATGATAAAATTTGACGGGGTCCTTGTAATATTCATAAATGAATAAATCAGCTCAGCTAAACTGTGAATTCTCACTCAGCTGGCCTGGGACTCGGCTGTGATTTAGTGTCGTCCTCTGGTATTAGTTGTGGCAAATGGCACTTGGGTTTGACAGAAGTGTCACTTTATTTGATGTTCACCTGCCTCATTGCATCTCTAAAGCTCGTGTACCTGTCTGCCTTTTGCATCTGTATTTTATTCCTGCCAATAAATTCTCAGAGGCTTAGCCGACAGCCGTGGATGATATTTTTACTGGAGTCGTTTCTTGCGGCTGCACAAAAGAGCCGGTCAGTCTTTTTAAAATGTTCCTGCCTTGGCTATTTTTGTTTCTGCTGCTGCTTTTTTTTTCCCCTGATAAAAACTGAATGCACTGCCTTGTCTGACCGAGCATCTCTGGAAACCACAGACTAACTTTCAAAATCCGAGATAAAAAAGAAAATATCGAGACAATCAGGCTTCAGATCTGCCTTCGCTGCCCACATGTTTCAGAGGAATTAACAGCACTGAAGTGTTTTTGTTTTTATTTAGCCGAACCTTTTCTTAGTCTTGAGAATTTTCAGAAAATAAGGACAAATGGCCGTTTCAATGGCCGATCCAAGAGCCTGTTGTGTTGATGTCTGATTGCTTAATTTGTCTGAACAAAAGCTAGAAAGCCCCAAAGGGACTTAGTTTGTGACATAATACAGAGGGAAAAAACGGCGAGTAATCACATTAGAGAGGCTTAAACTTAGAGTCGTTAAGTATTTACACTTTGTAAATCATTTAAAGTGATTGCTGATTAATTATGTCTTCACCGACCGACTCGTGTCTTTTTCCACTATTCTCATTATTGATTGATGCCTTTTTTACTCCACTACAATGTCCCCCTCTTAGTTTGTGTCAATATTGCATTTAAACACATACCAGAAGAAGATTGATCACAAATAACTGGTATTTCAGAGTGAAAACAACCTGCATTTTTGACTGATAGATAATTTTTTTTGTCATCACTGGATTGTTGTGATCGATTTCCCCCGAGGATGTGTTTCTGAACTCTGTCCCCGTCATCTTCTGCACCAATACATCCACTCCTGTTGAGCATAAATACTGTTTTACTGTCTGCTTTTCTGATTTCACAGAAATAAGACATGTCGGTTGTTTAACGCAGTGTTTCCGTCAGACTGTTGACTCTCACTCGGAGACATTCATCTCTGCGATACTGTGACCTGAAGTGAATCCGGATGACAGTTTATTATAAGTGTTGTAAAGTGTCTGGCTGACTGTGTTGGTCTGAATTTAAAGGGAGTACTTCTCAAACTAATAATTCAAGAAAGCTGTCTTACAGAGGCACGGACAAACTTTTACATTGAGCTATGAGTTGGAAAATGTCTTTTCAAACATAAGTCTCAAGGGCAAAAGTATGTGTTTGAAAAATAGACTCAATTTTCTATAGTAGTTGTGCTGTAATATGTCAAACTGTGTACATTTGTTGCAGCGTTGATGTACATTTCCATGCATTTGATAATAGGTACATTTATTTTCCTTGTGAAATTCCAATTAAAGCTAATGGAAACAAAAAAAAAACTTTAATAGACTTTGATGTCATGGTTTAAAGGTACAGTGCGTAACTTATTTGGCTTTTTTATTAGCAAAAATCAAATATTGCTTTCATAAATACGTATTTACCGAAGTCTAATCACAACCGCATACAAATGAAAGCTGTCTCGCACCCACCGGTGGCTGCCATGTTGCATCGCCATCTTTGAATACTGTAGCTGAAAGGGGACAAACTTGGTTCAAACGCTCTATTGAGTGTCTATGACTAGGCTTGTGCTGATTGACGATGATTCGGGTTTTTTTGCTGTTATAAAACACACACACAGCACTACAGCTGAGCGTCATTGGCAGCTAGATCTTACAATGTTGAACTGTTGTTATACAAAGTGCAGCCAAACACCAGGCTGAAGAGAGAGGGACAGCAGAGGCTCCTGCAGGTGAACCGGCTGGAGAGCAGCGATGTCCATTTTAAAAAATATATATTATTTTTTTATAGCAGCTCTGTTATGTCCATGTGCGTTTGTCCTCATGGGACCGCACTGCGTAACTGGCACATCCTGTAAGCCCTCCTGTGTAACTTTTTGCTGCAAAATATGACTAAAGGCACAAGTGTAACGTGTAGCGCACGTGTGTTAAAGGGATAGTTCAACATTTTGGCAAATTGGCCCATTGCCATAATCGCTATAGTCATAGCAGTAGGTTCATTACCTTTAATTGTAGGTGTAAGCTATTTTCAGTACGGCGGAGCGCAGCAGCTGGCTGCTCAGAGCTACGCTATGGAGGCTAAGGGAATTTCTTGGTTTCCCTCATTAAACTCATCAAATTCAACATCCCAAAACTCCACAGCGCTTTTGTAGACAAGTTGTGACCTGCACAACCACCACGCTATGAGATAATGACGGAACGATACGAAACGGAGCCGTTTTCGAGGTAAATACAGGGTAAATACGGAGACTGCTTGCTGAAAAACTGTCCCTGAACGCAACGCGCATCAGCGGTTTTGTATGAATTTACCTCGAAAACGGCTCCGTTTCGTATCATTCCGTCATTATCTCATAGCGTGGTGGTTGTGCAGCTCACAACTTGTCTACAAAAGCGCTGTGGAGTTTTTGGATTTTGTATTTGATGAGTTTAATGAGGGAAACCAAGAAATTCCGTTAGCCTCCATAGCGTAGCTCTGAGCAGCCAGCTGCTGCGCTCCGCTGTACTAAAAATAGCTTACACCTACAATTAAAGGTAACGAACCTACTGCTATGACTATAGCAATTATGGCAATGGGCCAATTTGCCAAAATGTTGAACTATCCCTTTAAAAACGATAGTATTAATCGCTCAAAACTGACCGGTGGACAGGTCGTTCTACATGAAAACGCTAGGGTGGCGTTTTCAGATTTTCCAACTCTGGGACCTGTTTTCCCAAAAAATACAGTTTTCACACCCTAAAAACGCTGTTTCCGTCTGGAAAATACGCCAAAATGATAAAAAACGTAGGTGGATTCATTAAAGCCGTATCCCTCTGGATGGACTCTCAGTCTTCAATGGCCCAGCTGTGGTGAAGTTTATATTTCTTTGCAACACAGAAATTGTAAACCTATAAAGTTGGACAGTCCCACCCAATATTGAAGCTCTTCCTCCTGCATGAAGCTTTTAAATGTAGGCATGACTAGTTTGGTCCTGGAAAAAAACCTAATTTCTGACTTCCAGTCCAATTCCGCCATCATAAAATGACTATTGATAGGTTTATGACCGCCGGCTCTCGAGCCCTCCCAGGCTCCCACATCCTGTCCTCAATAATTATCAATCCTCGCAGTGACAAAAACAAACAGAAAAGCCCATTTTACAGTCAGATCACACGGTGCTACTAGGATGTCGGAAGATTCAGCCCCATTTGCCCCCGAAATGAAATTGTCCTGCCAGGTCTGGTCATTTATCTGCCGACAGAGCCACAAATCTGAACCTGAGTGAAATACAAACAGCTGAGAGAGAGAGAGTGTGTGAGTGTCGTTACACCCTCTGACACAGTTTAAGCTTCACAGCAAAAGAAATCAGTCAGCTGCTACAGGATTTCTGGATATTGAAGTCCACATTGTGCGAATGGTCCACGCTGACATTTGAGGCCGCAAACAGCTGGTGAGCAAAGTGTGAGTAAAGTTTCTGAACTATCAGATGATCCAGAGTTGCAGCAACTGGAGCGATGACCTTTATGTGTTATTATTATAAGACGGTGACAGTGTGCTGTGCTCTCCCTGCGTTGCACTCTCACCACGCAACTAAGCTGATTATTCAAATGGCAAAGATGATCAATCTGCGCACTCGGCCCATCTCAGTGTCGAAATCCATTTGCCTCCTGCAGCTCGGAGACTTGGAGGCTCTCGGTTTGTCAGCGCACACACACACACACACACGCAGGCAGGAAGACGAGCTCGGTAAACAGCTCTGTGTTGTTCCTTTCTGCAGGATCAGACGCCTCGAGATGGTAAATTTGGAGTTGTGAAGTCTGCGCAACACGGATTTCACAGGGTCTTAATTGTTTAAGACTCTCGTAAATCACGTTGACACACCTTTAAGCAAAGAGAGAGAGACAGAGACAGAGACAATCATTTATCTGCACCTCAGTTAACCTGTCGAGCGCCACGTCAGATCTGGGGATTTATTGTCTCGCAGCAGAAACTGTGACAAGGAACAATAAAGTGTTTTATGATTAATTTCTGTGTGGGGAAATTAAACGGCTGCTGCAACAAACTGAAACTGGATACGGAAAATAAGAGTTTAGCAGAAGAGGAGGTCGCTTAATGTAGGATCATATGTTGTATTAACATTTAATAAGCAGATGTGCCTGATGTGGAGGTTCACAGGACGATATACATTATGACAGTATAGTAAAATATTGTTGTAAAATTGACAACAAAATGTAAAGAAGGGTCAAACTCTCAGTTGTAGGATGTTATTGTTGCTGTTTGAATGGATAAATCACATTTCATTATCATTACAAAGAGGATGTAGCTCAGTGTGAGTGTATAGGGTTTGTATAGGGGACCAACCAACCAAATACATAGTCATACACTGGTTGTATAATAAAATGTTAAAGGGATAGCTCACCCAAAATTCAAATTTCACTCATTATCTACTCACCCTCATGTCGACTAAGGGCTGGGAGAAGTTTCAGAGTCCTCCATGCCTTCTCTGAGTTACCGTGGTGCTCCGCGCAGCAGTATTTGTCCATATAATGGTTGTGAATGGTGCTCACTTTGTCCAAAAAGACACACCAAAAAACATCCAAATACCTCCATGCTGCTCGTATGTAATGTCCCTCTTGTATTGAAGCCCCGACATGAGAAATTGTTCCGAAAAAAATTAGATAAAGTCTATATTTCAAGCTTGTTTGTAGCGGAAGCTCCTCTTCCTGGTTCGTCCAAATTGGAGACGGACATTACATACGAGCAGCATGGAGGTATTTGGATGTTTTTTGGTGTGTCTTTTTGTTACGAAGAAAAGTGGTATCCATTTGCAACTGTTATATGGAGACCTCCAGATAACTCTGAAACTTCTCCCAGCCCTTAGTCGACATGAGGGTGAGTAGATAATGAGTGAAATTTGAATTTTGGGTGAACTATCCCTTTAACAAAAACAACCATTGACTATTATCACAACTAATTAATCAGATGAGTCTGCTCATGATTTATCATTTGGTTGTTGTTAAAATGTGAGAAAATCTCCATCACAGTGTCTCAGAAATGTCCACAAATTTGGCATTTTGTCTGATCTGACAATATAAAATGATTAAAACGGTTCAGATCCAGTTTACTGAGCCAGAGAAAAGCATCTGATGTCAAAAACTAAAGCAGCAAATTATCACGTTTGAGAAAGTGGAAACGGCTCATTATGCCTGAAAAACTTTGCATAACTCTTTTTTTTTTTTTCTCTTAAAAGCTCTGCTGCTGTAGAAGTACAGTGACATGAAAATATCACAAGTTTAAACGAGCGGCTGTCTGAGGCTGCCTCGGTGTTAACAGTGTCTCACAGTTTGGTAACATTTCTTCTCTTACATTTTGATTCCTGTGTCGTTCACATTCGTTTTCCTTGCCAGCAACAGCGGCAGCAGCAGCAGCGGTACTCGTCTCGTCTTCCTTGAAATTTATTTTGGCTCATCTCGGTGTCTCTTGACACGTTTCCACCACCTGTAAATCAGTGGGAAAGTGCGAAAACCATTGGCAGGGGAGAGTGTGTAACTGCGGCACAAACATGCTGCTCGCACACGTGCACCAGTGTTCCCGTGTGCAACCAAAACAAGTAGCCACACATAGAAACATAAAAAAAAAAAAACACAGCTTAGTTGGTGGTGGTCAGAAAATCTCCACAGGACGTCTCTTTTTTTAACTTGTTTGAGCTGCAGCACCAAACCTCACAGGACTCTCTCCCAGAATATTAAATATCGGATGCTGTTTCTCCTCTTCGGAGACCTAGATCATTGCAGGTTAGCGCAACATTTTCTTTTTTCTTTTTTTTTTAATTAACGTTTTTTATTGATTCCACATATCAGTAGTCAACATTTTACATATACAATTTTCCAACAGTATAAAACATTCCTATACTTCTCCACCAGGGAGCAGAGACATAGATAAACATACATTCTCAAAGAAAGTTCACAAAGCAAGGAATTGAAAAGTTGTACAAGTATGTATCAGTTTAAGAAAATGTTTAAAAAAGAAAAGATAAGCGTCTACAAAAAAGGAGAAGGAGAAAGAGGAAAAAGAAGGGAAAAAGAAAAGATAGATAGACGAGTGCTGTCCACTGCTATTTTGTTTGTTTTCTTGTCACTACTACTATGTTTCATTATCTTTAATATTTTGAAATAGAGTACTGTATAATATTGGTGTTGAAGTAAGCCAATGTAATTATAACAACAGAGAGGGGCAGGTACTATAAGTTTTCTTCATCATGGTGACAATGTGTAGCTACATTATGTAAATATGTGCAACCATGTGAAGAATGTATACCATGCATGAATTGAATAAATCAAAATTAAATGAAATGAAAGTTACCGTAGAGTAGGCCTAAATTTGAAGAAAAAAGAAACACTTTTTCCACTCCTGTCCTTATTTTCACCCCTCTCTTACCTCGTCCCTTTTCTCCTGTTGGAGGGTATAAACATAATAAACATATGAACAATGAACAAGTTTGTAGCCTGAACCAAGGGGATCAGTAATCTACCATACACAGTGTCCTTACCGCACAAAGTCTGCTCTCAATGGAGACACAAAATGAACCCAGTCTCTGTTTTTAGTCTAGTTGAGAAAGTCAGCTTCTCCATTCTATAAATATTGAGCATTACCTCGACCCAACCCTCCATTTTTGGTGCATCAGTTTTTAGCCATTTTCTGGTGATGGCTTTTTTTTTTTAGCTGCCAGTCCACCAGCGTTATTCGAAATGTGTATTTGTCTCCTGACCTTGTAATCTCCTGGTTCTCTTTTCCCAAATGTAATACTTCAAATCTAAGTGGAATTTGCTCTTTCAGAATTTAGCGCGACATTTTCACGTTATTGTGAAGCCCATGTGGTCCTGCAGGAACGGACTGACTGAAGTAGTAGTAAGAGGATCGTTGGCCGTGATGCGGCGCAGTGAGGTCAGCTGAACATCCACAGTTCAGCCGGTGCCAAAAAGCCAAACAGAGATCAGTTGTTGAAAGCGTCGGCTTGTAAATGAGGTTTTTTCTGGAAGCTGTTTGGAGGCAGCTGCATGGAGGCTTTAAAAAAATGCAGGATCTATTTGGGAAGTCTTACTGTACAGTTGTCTGACCTGTGTGTCTCTGATGAGCCGTTGGATGCTACTAAATGTCTGGTTTCACGGTCTAATGACTCGAACCGACATGGGAAGACTTGCCTCTCTTTTTAAAACGCTTTGCATCACAGGTGTATGAAGTCACTGCCTCCAAACCCAGCCTTTCTCTTTCTGCCTCTGTTCATCTCTCAGCAGAAACTCCTCTCCTGAGCGTGACTTTGACTTATTATGACTGACTGTTGCCTCCTAAATGACACTTAATGAGATGAGAGAGCGAGACATTAACTCATGAGCTCAGGCTTTTTAGTGCTCGCAGGGTTCAGCGTGGGAGAGGCTGCAAGTGTCAAAAGGGCGTTAATGTTTGTGTGTTTCTGTTTGATTCGTGACACGCCACAGTGTTAGCAGAGGTGATGCTGGGGGAGGAAGAGGATGAGGAGGAGGAGGAGGAGGAATGCTGGAGAACCAGTAGCACTGGGGAAATGCAAATGAACTAGATTTATTGCCGCACAGTTGCTCACGTCTCAGGGAGTTCCCCGAGCGCTGAAATAGTCGGCCACATTAAGGAAAGCGGTGTAGCCTGGTTTCTGGTTTCTATTTACATAAGCATAAATTAAAACTGCTCCATGGTTTATTTTGCGGTTTATATTAAGACGTTGATATCGAGTTTGTGTTTTTGATCTGCCCGCAGAAGAAACCGTCCTTATACCTCCGCATAGCCTACGAGATCTTCTCTGATTCTAAAGAAAAGTAGGCTACCATCAGTCTGACTGTCTGTGCAAACATCAGGACCAGTGCTTAATTTGTCCATGTGTAGGTCCCGGAACACTGAGAGGGTGCTGTTCCGGGGGGAGACCCAGATCCGACAGTGCAATTTGTCCCACCGGCAGGCAGAGGATGAGGTCGGCTTCACTCCCGTCAGTCTTCACAGACAGTCCACAAAGTTGGAAGAGTTTTGTTTGTTTGTTTGTTTGTTTTGACCCGGCCGGCTTTTAATTGTTCGTATAGATAACTGAATACCGGCTATTAGGCTATTTAAGGAAAAATAACTTATTTTTTGAAGAAGTTGAAATGAGCAACCATGTTTTTGTTAAAATGCATTTAATCTTCAGTGTGAACTATTGAATAAAACAAAAAGACAATAGACTAAAAAGGCAATACTGTGCTTATATAAAGACAAAAGGCAATAGACCCTCCTTCTGACCTACATTGAACAAAGATTATAAAAATGCAATAAACTGTTGCTTATATAGAATAAAGACGTGAACAAAGATTATAAAAATGCAAGGTAACACTTTATTTTAAGGGGTCCTTGTTCCTGTGTATCTACCTAATTAATTATTACCTATGTAACCGTATGTAATAACATGTACTTACATTGTAAATACATAGTGTATTTTGGTGTACTTAGGGACTGTTCGTTATTTATCATCAGTGCCACCGGAGGGATTCACGGGACTTTTTTTTTTTTTTACATGACCCCCCTGTCGGAGTCAGTAAATTTTAACATGACCCTGCATTAAGCCTTATCAAAAGATACATGACCCCCCCCCCCAGCCATCGACACGTTACATCGCATCACGTAGCGCGTGACACTACATTATTTCATTTTGACAACCATGTGTGCAACACCTTCTCATCACAATGCCATTTATCAGCTGTTATTAAAACCCAACTCATCAATAACAGAATCGCGATTTTGGACCAGCTCACATTACACAACAAGACATTAACAATTAATCCACACTTAAACCGAAGCAACAATAATGTGAACTGCACTCAACAACGTATTATTGCAAGGTTTACGACAGATATGACAGACAACTCTCTGTGTGTGTGTGTGTGTGTGTGTGTGTGTGTGTGTGTGTGTGTGTGTGTGTGTGTGTGTGTGTGTGTGTGTCTGCGCCTGCGTGTGTAAGAAAGAGAGAGAGAGAAAGTAGGTAAAACCAGCTAGCTGTTAGCTACCGTAGCTCAGGCGTCGGTCTCCCGTCAGGTAAAAGCTGCCGTTTATTCCTCAAATGTAGTTCATGAAGTTGTCTCCGGTACAGTTATCCATCACTGCAGTTGAATTAGCCGCTAAACTGCTGGACGCTAAAACCGAGGGGGCGTCTGTTTGTTTACAATTCACGAAAGCAACGTGAACGTACGTGCTGCTCAGACTATGTAGAGTTACGCAATGAGGCAGGCAGGCAGCGTAGCCTCTGTACGGTACTGAAGTTAAACTCACTCACCCATAAAAGACGTGCTAAGCCGCGGGCGAAATCCTTATTGAGTTCTTGGCGAAGCGGTTAGCATCGTCGCCTGCGGTGCGGGAGACCCGGGTTCGAACCCCACTCAGGGCAGATCAGAACAATATAAAATAACGTTGTGATTCGGGGGCCGTTGCTCTCATTGCCATCAGTGCGTGCAGCTTAGAAATGTCCCGTTTTTGTTTTGTTTTTGTTTTTTGCGAGCATTGCAGTGTCCTCCAGACAAAATGTTGAATGACCCCCCCTCGCTGACCTTTTTTTTTTAGTGGACCCACCCCTCAACAAAGAATATTATGACATGACCCCCCCCCCATTTTCCTCCGGTGGCCCATTCCATAAATAACGAACGGTCCCTTACAGGTCCTTGTTACACTTGTAATAAGAAATGCCAAAGTGGCCTCTCTCTTTGCACACTAATCGCTCCTAATTAATAATACGGCAGGAAATATCAATAACAACGTAGCTTACCTTTGAAAACGGCCCGCAAACTATCAATAGACCCTCGTTTTCCTTCTCCCAGTATTATTCCTTTTCTCTTAGTGTTTGTTTTTCCTGCTTTCCTCCTGACGTGCGCCCAGTTGCGTAACCTGATGATTGACGTCTGTCAATCACTTTCCTCCTCTTTTCTTTTTTTCCTCGGGGTTAAAATGCCTCCAAGGCGATCTATGAGTACGTCCTAACTTAACAGAGAAATAAAACACAGCGAGAGCACAACTAAAATGTGATATTATTGGCAGCTTATTTACAGATTGTAATAATGGAGGAGACAGCTGTCTGTCTGCTGCTCCAGCACCGCAGCACCGACAGGATCAGCACCTGTAGACGTCTGTCTGTCTGTCTGTCCGCATGTCTCGTCCTTTCCTTGTCCGTGGTGCTGAAATAACGCGGAGCACTTTGCTCTCATTACTTTTGTTGCCAATTTTAATTCAGAATATTGTTAAAGCCTGTAGTTTGTCTGAAAATGTACATAATGATTTTGCTTTTTGATGAAAACCAACTTCAGTCCTCGTTTTTTCTGCGAAGTCCTGGTTTCTTGCCCTGATAGTGATTTTAACACTTCATGTGTTGTGCGTATACCTGGGATGCATGGATAGTGCGTTTACTGCGTCCTTTCAGGGTTTAAAGCATCAGCGACACATGGGCACATAGCTGGCAAATAATTTTATGTTTAACAGGGCAGGGCCTCATATGAAATATTGAAACGGGCCCCCAGATGTCTAAGGCCGCCACTGCACGTATTTGACAGAGGAGGTCCCGGATCCACTCGGCGAGGTGCCGGATCTTGTTCCGGCAGGATCCGGCACAAATTAAGCCCTGATCAGGACAAAACTGTGTGAAAAACTATTTTTATGAAAGATAACTCAACAGAAAAAGCAAAACGAGGATTGTTGCTAGGAACAGTTTGTAGTTTAGCAGAAGCTTGAGTTTTGTGCCCAAAAATAAACATTAGACTTATAGTACAAATGAAACGTGAATGTGGACGTTGGGTGGTGAGCGAGAGAGTCGCGAGAGAGCATAGATATCTATGGCGAGAGAGTCAGTGTTTTCTCTCCGGCCGATGACGGAGCTCTGGTGAAGCTACGTGCAGTAGGTAGGAGGGCTCAGGGCTGCTAGCCGCACTAGCTGTCTCTGATGCTAACGAGTGTTAGCATGTCTCTCTCTCTCAGTCAGGACCGCAAATAAAAAGAAATACAGTCTGAGTGCAAGGGGGCAGTTGACGGTCTGAGAAGTGAAGCTCACTTCCGCGTTCAAAAAACTGCAATCCCCTCGGCTTCCTCTGGGGGCTGGTGTCAGAAAGCAGCATTCTCCATAGACCCCCGTGTTAAAATCCCTGACTTAACACCCTCAATAAACATGTTAAAAGCCTGGTGTCAGAAAATTTTTTGGTTTCAATCGATAGTTTCTACCCCCGCACACACTCTGAGGGGGGTGAATTTTTTTTTTAACTCTACCGTTTTACTGTTATTAGGTTAAAACTCTGGCCAATTAGGGCGCGGAAACGTTGAGTGACAGGTCCGTAGCGGTCCGGAGACAGGCTGCTTCGAGGCCAGTGGGCGGGTTCTCGGTCGGCCAATGCAACATGGCGCTGTTCAGGCCGCCATATTTGAGTCACAAAAACGACTCCCCAAAACCAATGGGTGACGTCACGGACGCTACGTCCATTCTTTTTACAGTCTATGTCTGAGTGAAGCGCTGGAGCCGCGGACCGATTGCAGACCGTCACCGACAACTAAAGCCTCGACTAGTAACAAGTATTAGGGCCGTTGTGGTGAGCTAGCTCGATGCTAACTTCGGCTAGTGGTAGCAGTTAGCATCCGCCACTAACACCGTCTTCCCAGCTCACCACAACGGCATAACAACATAACACTGGAGGCTCCCGGTGCTGGTGACGGTCGGTTATCGGCCCACGGCTCCAGCGCTTCACTCGAACTGTATTTCTTTGCTTTTGTGGCAAGGTGAAGAGGGCCCGGGCGGGGATTGAACCCACACCTCCCGGGTAAGAGTCACGCGCGCTTGCCAGTCACCCAAAGGGACATCCCTTTGGCCAAGTAGCCAGGGCACATGATCAATTGGAGGCATAGTGACAGGACCACCACTGTCACACTTTGTTGTCATGACAACCGCTGCTGTCTGGGGCAGGAGGCTACACAGTTTAGCCCGAGAGGAGGGGCGCAGTTTCAATGTTTTGTTTACAAACGGCAACGAACAAAACTCCAGACTCTACCTTTTAATACGAAGACCTGCAGGAATAAAACTAAATCAAGTCGGTTATCGGTCTGCTGTGACCTGACCCTGCTTTGCTTTGGCTTTTTAAAGAGAAAAGCACCACTCGTTTTCCTTGGTACACTTGCACGTACACAGCTCTTGAAGGGTTTCCTGTCTCTTCCTGTGATCCCAGACTGAGTGCACGATGCTCGTCAGGACTCTGTGGGGGCCAGACCATCTGCTGCAGGACTCACTGTCCTTCTAGTCTCTGAAGATGGGGCTTTATGACTGTCTATCTGTCTGTCTGTCTGTCTGTGACACATGAGAATATAAACATTTAAAGTGCCTAAACACATTTGCACA
This sequence comes from Trachurus japonicus, assembly GCF_045865225.1. NCBI lineage: Eukaryota > Metazoa > Chordata > Actinopteri > Carangiformes > Carangidae > Trachurus > Trachurus japonicus. The sequence continues at coordinate 15,558,798 of NC_140915.1, read as the reverse complement.
GTGCAGGAAATAATGTAATTTGTTTATGGCATCATCTCGATCTCGATCTGAGCGGGTGATTGATTGATTGATTGATTGTCAGTGTGACTAGGAGCCGGTTTGGAAATCTAAGATTTCCCTCTTGTGTCTGGTTGAACCTCCGTCCTGCAGATGTTTGGCTTTGTGTCGACTTTTTAAACCCAAGTTTTGCTAAATACAAACACATTTGCTTGGACACCATGGACGGATATTTTTGGACAGGACGTCAGACGATCTTTTTTTTAAATTTTCCTGGAGAGGCAGTGAATTATTGAACGCTCTGTGACGACATTAGCTACACACACACACATACACACACACACGAACTTCAGGACCAGGAGGAATCGGTTTCACTGTAATCATGGGATTGTTTACAAGAACATTGCTAACATGGGCTGAACTTACTGCCAGAAACATTTTGCAACTCGAATGCAGCATGCTGACTGCATCTTGAATCGTTGACCTCTGACCTCTGACCTCATCCGGCCTTCAGCTTCTGAGTGAGGAAAACAAGTTCCTCTGCAGTAAAAAGCTGTTCGCTGCTTTAATGACTGAACTGTTGTCTGGATTGTGTCGACTTGTTTACTGGGCCAAAGCCATAAGGCGACTCTTGACAAATGACCTCATTAGTCTCAACAATCCACTTTGATAATAATTGGATTTCATTAAGGGAGCTTCCACCAGCAGTCTGTCTTTCTTTCTCCTGTGGAAGGTTTCACACAGTCATCATGTTGCGGAAGTGGACGCAGCTCAGTAACTGATCAGGATTTAAGACCATTGAGGTTTTAAACTCCATAAAGCCCTGTGTGTGCTCATTGAGGTATTACTTTCAAATCTCTAACAGAAAAGGTAGATATCAGGCCTTTGTATGTACGGTAGACTTTGTCATGATAACTCATGTTAGTGCTGATTTTAATAATAAAAGACACAATGGTGCAAAAATTGTTCTGCACACTATTTAAGTAGAAAATACATTCTCAGGGTTTATAATAACATATTATAACAGAGGAAACCTGTGCTTTGTCATGCTGCCAGTGCCACGTGGGAAACACAGTTCATAGTTGTAGTCCCAATCACCCTGATACTTAAAATAGAGCTTAAAATCCTAATGTTAATCAACAGTGGAAGCAGAAAATTAGAAATCGCAATGCCTACCATTTTACAGAACTCTCCATTGCAAAATATTGATTACATACAAACTCAACAATAACCACACAATCACACAATCCACTGCAATAACCATCAGTTTAATGTAATAAATCCTCTACATTTCAGAAGATGTGATGAGTGAATATTTGACACGATTGCATCATGTATTAAGTTAAATGTTAATTTTGTGTTTTTAAATAGGTGGTAAGTGTTTTATTTCCTAAACGATGACGTGGATCGATGTCTGAAAATTGACCTATTAATAAGCTCTTCTATTCTGTGCCACACGTCGTTGGCATTTGTGTGTTCAGTCGTCCATGGCAGCATCACCAGTCCTCAGCATCAACCCCTTCTAAGCCGATTATGTTACTTAGGAGAAGATAACACCATGGTCTGGTGTTTTCCACTACACGCTGCCAAGGGCCCCCGCTCGCCCCGTCCACGTTTGATTTTCATCCCAAATGAAATTTATCAAGTGTCATCATGCAGCTGCAGCAGCAACACCACGCTCCCTATGAGCTCCTTTCACTTGTGCACATAACAACAGGAGAAACTAGTTATGCACTCAGTCAAACAACAACAAGGCGTTGGTGCAGGAGCTGCAGGTTCTGGCAGATTTCTCCCCACAGTTGCAGTTTGAGTTCTGGTGGAAATCTCCTGAGCCAGGTATAAAAAAAAAAAAAAAAAAAGAATAAAAAAAAAAAAAGAAGAAACTGCTTCCGCTCCCTGAGCTTATGCGCTGAGTCTTCGAGGCATGCCAGCCGGCGGGGCTAGGATGCAGATGGAGCAGCCCGAAAGAAAGGATTAACCTGAGCACACGGGCCAGAAGGAAGTATGGCAAGCAAGCAGTGTTACCCCTCCCCCTCCCTCCCTCCCTCCCTCCCTCCCTCCGTCTTCCTCCTACAATCCTGCCCTCAACCACTAAACTAAATGTGAGAAGCTGCTGAGGAGAGAGAGAGAGAGATAGAGAGAGGAAAAAGAAGCCAGTTTATTGCTGCAGACTTGCAAACTTTCTGTTGGCGGTGAAACTCCCTGATAAAGCTTCTTATAGTGTTGGATGATACTGAGACTGAGTCGTTGCCTGCAGTGATATACACACACACATACACACACTCAAAGCTGCAACTTTCATCAGTGTTGGTCCATTAGTTTGCCAGTTATTGTCTGTATTAATAAATTTAGTTGTTTTGTATCTAAAAATCAACAGAAAACAAGATAAATGCCGTTCAGTTTTGTGTTCAAATGTCTCGTTTCCAAAGCCTTTCCAAAGTTTTCAGTTTACAGCGATGTCGTCACAGTGAACAGGCTGAAACGGGAACAGGTTTTAGCCAATTATTTAATCAACTAATCATTTTGACCTATTAGTTGTCTCACTATGGCTGCAAATCTGATTTTCTTTTCTTTTCTGTTCTTTTTTATCTCCTCATAGTTTCATGAAAGGTTCATGGAAAGAACTTTGTGATTTGGTGCTAATTGTAGCCAGTTAATTAGTTTGTGTTAATGTTAGTTAGGGTTGAGTTTGTTATTGACTTCCAGGTAGATTTGAATGAACGAATAAAAAGTGGCTCAATTTAGAATATCATCAATATTTATGAGTCATTTATGAATTATTGAAAAATGAATTCCCCGTTTATGCTTAGTTGAAGGGACAACGAGGAGTTTCTAATCGGTTATAAAAAAGTCTCACGTTAATGTGGATGAATCTCCGCTACCCACACTTGTTAATGGGCCCATTTTCGATAAATATATCATTCTGTCTCTATGGTTATTTTGTTACTATTGGTGGTGGCGGAGATGCTGGACGAGCCGACCAGCGTTTCTTTACTTTCAGTTTCGCAACGAGTCATGAGAATAACGTAGCTGAATCGCCGTTTATGGTCGGAACTAAGACGGTATGTGAACCTCTTTGAACCTCTGACTTTAATTCTTGATGAATGAAAACATGAGTCCGTCTTGCGCCGGTCAAAAGAATTTTACGGTGCGCGCGGAGGCTCATAAATGTAGTGTGAAAACGTTTCGCTTTTCCAAAACTCCTCGTTGTCCCTTTAAAGGGACAATGAGGAGTTATTGGACCGATGCAAGACGGATGAAAGCGAAAACATTTGCCAAGAATGTTTTCATTGATCAAGAACTAAAGTCGGAGGTTCAAAGACGATCAGATAGGGTCGTAGTTCCGACCATGAATGGCGATTCGGCGGCGTTATTCCCGTTATTCCGGGAAACTGAAAGTAGGAAATGCTGGGCGAGTCGACAACTAAATAATAATATTGAAATAACGATAAAGACAAAACGATATATTTATCGAAAATGGACCCATTAACAAGTGGGTAACAGATTCATCCACATTAATATGAGACTTTTTTATAACCAAATACAAACTCCTCTTTATCCCTTTAATGTGATGCCCTTATGAATTCATACAAAGGTTGATTTAGCTTAGCATTTTTAAATAACTAGAAATGTAAAAATCTCATTCATTTCATACATGTCACACTGCTCCTGTGATTAGCCACACAGTCAAAATCTGGTTTCTGGTTTTGTAAAGACTGATGAGACTCTTTGTAAACAGAGTATCGCTCTCGCTGCAGCTCCATGTCCAACACTTCAACATGTAGAGAAACCCACAGTCTGTACGACTGCACAGCTGCTGCTGGCAAACAGTCAACTGGTTGAGGATCTGTTAGTGCGAAAGGCAACAGGACGAAACTTTGACAGGGAGGTGAGAAGGAAACATAATCACTGACTTTTATTTAAGTGGATACCTTCACCCAAAACATGCCGTTTAAAGAAAAAAAAAAACCCCAGAGAAACAGCGGGGGAACCAAATCAGAGCTGACATCTGTTGTTATTGTCATCCAGAGCACGCTGCATCTTTTCACCATCGCTGTCAGTTCCTGTTCTTATCAGATAATATGGGTTACATCTCAGAGCAGATTCAAGCCTCATCCTGAAATCAGATAGCAGCAGTGTGAGCAGCGGCAGCGGCGGCAGCAGCAGTTGAGAGCCGAGCGTGAAGGCCTGCAGTGTGAACGTGGTCGTGGTCGAGCCGGGCGACGGCGACGCAGCCTGAATACTGAGGAGGAGGAGGAGGAGGAGGAGGAGGAGGCTGAAGGCTGAGTGTTTTTTATTCAGCACCTTGGCTTCGTCCCACCCATCATCAGGCTGATGGGAGCCCCTCTAATGGATTGATCACACTTTTCATTTCTCGCCATTAATGGACCCACTTCCCTCTGCTCGCTTTCATTTTTTAACTCCTCTGACTGGAGGTTTGCCCAGACTCTGATGGCTAACATGTGACTGCGGTGACCGTGACTGAACAGTCAATTTAATGTTGCTGTTCTCGCTCTTTTTTTTTTTTTTTTTTTTTTTACATCATAATTAAACTAAGTATATTCCAGTCCAGCAGGTTTCTATCAGACTATTTAGCCGCCACACCAGCAGTCGGATGGATCGTCATGATATTTAGTAAAGACATCTCCCAAAGAGTTATAATGCAACACTGACTTTTCCTGCACAGTAAATGCACTTAAAGGCGCCTTTAAAGGGATAGTTCAACATTTTGGCAAATTGCAGTAGGCTCGTTACCTCTAATTGTCGGTGCAAGCTATTTTTAGAACGGCGGAGCAGAGCCGCGAGCTGCTCAGAGCTACGCTACGGAGGCTAATGGGATTTCTTGGTTTCCCTCATCAAACTCATCAAATACACAATCCAACAACTCCAAAACTCTCTGGTGGACAAGTTGTGACCTGCACATTCACCATGCTATGAGGTAATAACGTTACATTACCAGACAGAGTTGTTTTAGAGGTAAATTTATGCAAAACCGCTGATGCGCGTTCCGGTCGGGGCAGTTTTTCAGCAAGCAGACTCTGTATTTGCCTCTAAAACAACTCTGTCTGGTATCGTTCTGCTATTATCTCATAGCGTGGTGAATGTGCAGGTCACAACTTGTCCACCAGAGCGTTTTGGAGTTGTTGGATTGTGTATTTGTTGAGTTTGATGAAGGAAACCAAGAAATCCCATTAGCCTCCGTAGCGTAGCTCTGAGCAGCTCACGGCTCTGCTCTGCCGTTCTAAAAACAGCTTGCACTGACAATTAAAAGTAACAAACCTTGTAAATGCATGACATTCAGTATTTAAAAGTAATGCTGACACAATACAACAACCAAATGGGGTCTAAAAGGCCGAGACTGCTCCCTAACCTTAATTCATAAAAATAACCTTTTAAGGCAGATGGGGCTTTAAAAATAGATTAAATCGTAGACAACTACTGTAAGAATTATTACATGTACAAGCGCCACCACATAATGTAACGTTGTCAGTGCCAGATTAAAGAAGTTGCCTTATGTTGAATCTAAACGGAGCCTCTGGGTTTAACAAGATGCTTGTAAGTCGGAGTTGAACCCTCACCTACAACAGTCGACATCTGTTGAGACAGATGGCAAAAGTCAACCTCAGCAGGTTTGTTAATAGCTTCCAGTTAATCTTTTATTTTAAACCTCGGTTTGATTCATTGTTATACATTTCTTTTCTTTTTTTTTAAAGGAGCAAAGAGGAAACAAATAACGTATTTCATATGTGAATTTGTCGGTGAAATTAGAAACAGCCTGTGATGATTCGCTGCTTCCTGCAGTTGATGCGTTTTGCCTCTCGGGGGGTTGGATTTGTGTTTTTTTTCCGTGAGTTTGGCTGAAGGAGCGGATTTCTCTGTGCGAGGTATTGTTCCCTTCAGTCCCGTGTGGTCAAGAGAGGATTCAGGGATTTTGAGATTTGCTTTGTAGAATTCATTTCTTAGGAACAAGCAGCGTTTTTTTTTTTTAAACAAGTGCAATTGCAGAGGCTTAAGAAAACGAGCTCGGTAACCACACTCACCCGTTTGCTCATGTTTTATTAAACAGCAGCAGCAAAAAAAAAAGGGTAAAATAAAAAACCTGAGGGAGTACTTCCAGTCTGTATCCGAGTCTCTCTGCACACATTTTAGAAACAATCCCGTCAGGCCATTTCTAATAGGATTGTTGGGAGTCTGGAGGTTTTTATTGCAGCCTTTAAAGCTGTCAGGCCCTCCATGCATTCAAAAAAAATAAAAAAGCAATGTTCCTTTAACTGATCTTGTAGGACTTGTAGTGCTGTTGCACTGTGATCGGGCTGTGTGACAAGCATCCTTCTGCTCCGGAGCCAAGTTTCTCCACAGTGAAGCTCGGGCAAGAGAGGAAAACGCTGCCCGAGTAAAAATAGACTGTGGAAAACAGATAAGGGCCAGTGGGTTTTTCTTTTTTTCTTTTTTTTGTGTGTGTGTGTGTGCTGGTGGTTAAAGGGATAGTTCAACATTTTGGCAAATTGGTCCATTGCCATAATCCCTATAGTCATAGCAGTAGGTTCGTTACCTTTATTTGTCGGTGCAAGCTGTTTTTAGAACGGCGGAGCAGAGCCGTGAGCTGCTCAGAGCTACGCTACGGAGGCTAATGGGATTTCTTGGTTTCCCTCATCAAACTCATCAAATACACAATCCAACAACTCCATGTTATCATCCGCTCATCCACTATGAGATAATAACAGAACGTTACCAGACAGAGTTGTTTTAGAGGTAAATTCACTGATGCGCGTTGCGTTCAGGGACATTTTTTCGGCAAGCAGTCTCTGCATTTGCCTCTAAAACAACTCTGTCTCATAACATACCGTTATTATCTCATAGCGTGGTGAATGTGCAGGTCACAACTTGTCCACCAGAGCATTTTGGAGTTGTTGAATTGTGTATTTGATGAGTTTGATGAGGGAAACCAAGAAATCCCATTAGCCTCCGTAGCTAAAAACAGCTTACACCGACAATTAAAGGTAACAAACCTACTGCTAAGACTATAGGGATTATGGCAATGGGCCAATTTGCCAAAATGTTGAACTATCCCTTTTAAGATGATGGCTGAAGCACAGATATGACACCCAGCTCTTGTCACATGGAGTAACCCCACCTCCCCCCCTCCCCTCCTCGCTGGCCTAAACACAGTGGAGAGGACTTGTTGTCGACTCCACGGGGACCGACCTAGTTCCCTCTCGCTGCTAAAGGTCACATGTCTCGTGGCTCTGGGCTGTGGGTGTGTGTGAGTGTGTGTGTGTTAGTGTGTGTGTGTGTGAGTGTGTGAGTGTGTGTGTGTGTGTTGGACTGACTTGGCTTCAAACACAAACAATGAACTTGAGGATGTAACAGTGAGACATCAGCACCTACAGCGACAAGAGGGAGGGAGTGGGACAGGCAGCAGAGGAAAAGGATAATAAGCTGTTTTTGTTTTTGGTTTTTTTTTAATCAGTTGTGAGACAGAAAAAAAAAACTTTTCTGAAACGTTGAGGTTAGAAATCAAAACCATCCCCTGAGCCTCCGTGGTGGCAGCGGCTGTGGTGGCGGTGGTGGTGGTGGTGGTGGTTGGCTGCAGTCAGCGGATGAGGCAGCTGGTGCTCCTATTAGGTAGCATTAGCTCAGCGCCCTCAACCGCAGCCACAAACTTTATCTGCCGCACTCATTTGCAATGGAAAAAAGCAAAGCGGATTGAGGAGCCTGCCTGCCTGCCTGCCTGCCTGCCTGTCGGGCCGAGGCCGGCGGCGAGGCCGGGGAGCAGAGAGCGGCTCGCTCTGGCTCTGGCTCTGGCTCTGGCTCTGGCGCTCTGGCTCTGGCAGCCTCGGTCCTCACCCACTGTGACGGCTTTACTGCTCCGTGTTTACATTAACATACAGTAACGTCATGTGTGCAGCAGCAGCAGCAGCAGCAGAAGCAGCCAGAGTATTTATTTATAAAGGCAGATTTGATTCAGCCCACCCCTCTATATTCAACACAACTATTTTAAGGATAATACTGTGTCTCTCAGACTGTGGTTCATGAGGTTCATCATAACACACCGACGTGACTGTAGAGATGAATCTGCAGGTTTATTTTGGGTGAAGCAGAAAAGGAGACAGAGCGAAGCACATCTGCCTTAATTGTAAGGTGTTTTTTTTTTTCCAACATGATGATGTCCTGTTTTACATTTTGCTTTATTTTTCCCCCAAACTGAAATTTGGAGTCCAAATTTTCTTTTTATGATGATTTTGTCTCCATGAAACGACCAGTTTCCTTCTGGCAAAAACGACCACTACAGCTGCTGCTATTAGAAAATGAAACCTTAAGTGTAACAACAATGTAGTTCGAAGACAAAAGATGTCTTTTAAATGTCTTTATTTTGTCCAAAAACCATCAGTATTCATATGATGTGATCAATCTGTGCAAAAATAAGCCATATAAACAGACATTAAATTGAATTACAAATGCATAATACCAAATAGGTTTATAAAAAACTAATTTTCAAGCACTCAAGCCCCAACAGATCCAGTCAAAATCTAGAAGTATTCACTTGAGCCGTTGATGCTAATTTACATAAAATGATATAAAACAGCTGCATCAGAGGATTTTTATGGTTTAAAAAACAATTTAAATGCTATAAATGAATATTTAAACAACTGCTGAAACCGAAACATTAACAAAGTGAAACCACATCTCTGTCAGACGTGTGTGAACTGACTGTGACCTTTCATTGGCACTACCATTGAACCGTGATGTTTAAAGCCCATCAAACAGCAAGGGCTTATGGGTAATGAAGTCCATTAAAAGGGCCACGAAAATAACCGTAAATAAAAAGTCAAACTGGTTCAGACAGTTACAAACAAGCTGCTCTCGTCTGGACATGTGTAACAAACCACAAGTCAGGCTGTTGAGACAGTCTTGGTTGCATTTGTAGCTCACATCCTTCCTCTGTCTGGAGCCGAGGTTCCTGTTCCACTTTGACTCTGCGCTGCTGCGTTTAATTGCATTAAGGCGACAGATAAATTCATGGGCCAACACTAAAAGCAGGTTAAAGTTAAAGTTTCTCCTCTGTTTCAACATCGGTTGGTTTGATTAGATTTCCAGTCTTTGATAGAAAACATGCAGCTTCGTCCTGACCTGACGGGGTGTGGACGACGTAAACAATAAAGGTTACATAATGTATAATATTAAAAAAAAACATCAGCTGATGAAACAGGTCTGTCAGGGCTGCATGTCGTCTATTCATGCTTCAAAGCCTCCGCTCATCAGGAAGTAGAGAACACAAACACACACACACAGACACACACACACAGAGGACAAGGTGTTGAGATGTTGTGCGTGATGACTTTTCTGCAACCCTACCTGTGGTTACCCATAATGCCTTTCTCTGCATAGAGAGACACTTGTGTGAATCTCAATCACAGCGTCATGAGGAAGGAAATGCATTAAACATGTTTATGGTGCCTCGAGGACTCTCTCTCTCACACACGCACACACACACACACACACACATATACACACTCTGCATTTTTGGTAAGAATGTAAACACAGCAGTATTTGTTTATAAGAAAAAACCTCCACAGGGGAATCTTTATCATCTTTAACATAAAACTTCTGCTCTGAGGTTTTCAGCTTGTGCTCATTTGGGATTGAGACGGATGTTTAGAATCAATAAATCTAGAGCTCAGTTTTGTGATCAGCTGTGTGTGTGTGTGTGTGTGTGTCTGTGTCTGTGTGAGTGAGGTTTATGTAATATCCCACTAAACTGCGTCTTTTATTGATATTTCATTCAGAAAGCTCAGATTCTGACGGTGGTGGTGGATTACAGTCTCTTCCTCCTCCTCCGTCTGCTCGCTGCTTTGTTGTTCTGCAAACACACCAGATATCTCCAGCTCTGCTCGTCGACTTTAAAGGGATAGTTCAACATTTTGGCAAATTGGCCCATTACCATAATCCCTATAGTCATAGCAGTAGGTTCGTTACCTTTATTTGTTGGTGCAAGCTATTTTTAGAACGGCGGAGCAGAGCCGCGAGCTGCTCAGAGCTACGCTACGTACGGAGGCTCATGGGATTTCTTGGTTTCCCTCATCAAACTCATCAAATACACAATCCAACAACTCCAAAACGCTCTGGTGGACAAGTTGTGACCTGCACATTCACCACGCTATGAGATAATAACAGAACATTACCAGACAGAGTTGTTTTAGAGGGAAATGCAGAGACTGCTTGCTGAATAACTGCAGGTCACAACTTGTCCACCAGAGCGTTGTGGAGTTGTTGGATTGTGTATTTGATGAGTTTGATGAGGGAAACCAAGAAATCCCATGAGCCTCCGTAGCGTAGCTCTGAGCAGCTCGCGGCTCTGCTCCTCCGTTCTAAAAATAGCTTGCACCGACAATTTAAGGTAACGAACCTACTGCTGTGACTATAGGGATTATGGTAATGGGCCAGTTTGCCAAAATGTTGAACTATCCATTTAAAGCTCAATGTCGCAGCAGCTGTGTAGAAAAACGTGGCTTTTATTACAGTTTAATCCAGATTCTTATTCATCTCTAAAACACACTCTCTCTCTCCTCCTCACACTCTGTAAACTTTCTATATTTGCATGATTTTTTCTTTTTTTAAATAAGAGTTTTGTAGGAAGGAGCCGTTTGTTGTTTTAAAGTTGGAACAAGTTTGTTGTTTTGTCTTTCTGGCCTGATGTAATGATTTGTAACAAGGAAATGAAAGTTGTTCCCAAAGAAACGACTCTGAGCACAGTTTCATTAGAGCTGACGTGCTGATGATAGACTGTGTGCCCAGGCCTCAGCCTCAGCTTCATTTTGTCTCTTTTACCTACTTGCCAGAGTTGTGTGTGTGTGTGTGTGTGTGTGTGTGTGTGTGTGTGTGTGTGTGTGTGTGTGTATGGGAACCGTGACAAGGAGGAAGAACAAGTGTACTACAGCAGTTACGGGTTGAAAAGAGAAAAGCACCGCAGGGTGTCCGTCACTGACATTCTTGTACTCAGCGGTGTGATTTCAGCTCTTCATTGTCAACTTACATGTTTTTTTTTTCTCTCTCTTTCTCTCTTTCAGTCATTTCAGGGCAGTCAAGGAAGAGCCTATCTGTTCAACTCAGTGTGAGTATGAGCCTCACACCCACAGTTCATCTGCTTCTGCTTCCTCCACCTTCGCACCACACTGTGATCTGGAGGATTGTAAACAAAAGTCACATGGACTCACAAGCAGCAGCTCGGGCACTGGACCGAGTTATAAATTCACATTTGCATTTTGCAACGGCGGAGCAGAGCCGCGAGCTGCTCAGAGCTACGCTACGGAGGCTCATGGGATTTCTTGGTTTCCCTCATCAAATACACAATCCAACAACTCCAAAACGCTCTGGTGGACAAGTTGTGACCTGCACATTCACCACGCTATGAGATAATAACAGAACGTTACCAGACAGAGTTGTTTTAGAGGGAAATTCAGAGACTGCTTGATGAAAAACTGCCCCTGAAGGCAACGTGCATCAGCGGTTTTGCATGAATTTCCCTCTAAAACAACTCTGTCTGGTAACGTTCTGTTATTATCTCATAGCGTGGTGAATGTGCAGGTCACAACTTGTCCACCAGAGCGTTGTGGAGTTGTTGGATTGTGTATTTGATGAGTTTGATGAGGGAAACCAAGAAGTCCCATTAGCCTCCGTAGCGTAGCTCTGAGCAGCTTGCCGCTCTGCTCCACCGTTCTAAAAATAGCTTGCACCGACAAATAAAGGTAACGAACCTACTGCTATGACTATAGGGATTATGGCAATGGGCCAATTTGCCAAATGTTGAACTATCCCTTTAAATACTCAGCTTGCTAACTAATCACTGCAGCTGCAGTTTAGCAGTTGTACGTGCGCAGGGAACAGGTTGTTCTGAAAATGAGGAACAAGTTTAAAAGTATTAATAAAATAGACTAAACAGCTTCCTTGTGCTAATGTCCACAGTCGGTGGGCATGCACGGCTCTCTGTCCGTTCACCTGAGAGGCTTTTTATTCATGAACCGCTGCTAACGATGTTATTAGCATGACGCACACACACACACACACACACACACAGACTTCATGCTCTGGGAGAACAGATTGTCGTGTTGTGTCTAAAAACCCAAAGTCAGACTTCTGTGGAGCTGGGCAGGATTTCCTGTTCTGCTGCATTTTGTTTTATCAGAGTTTCACAGAAACCCTCTCAGGTAGAAAACGAAAACCGATGCCAAAATGTTTTTGGGGCGTCGCATTTTTCAGAGTTCAACAGAAACATATCTGGTCTGAGTTCAGTTTAAAGAGTCAAAGCTGATTCATAAGGAGATGCAAGTATGCCTGTGAACCAAAAAAACACCTCAGTGTAGTTTTCCATCTCCTCTCTCTCTCTCTCTCTCTCAGCTTCTCTCTGGAGCTCTAGTAACAACAGGTCGGTGTCAGCCAATCAGAAGAGAGGAGGCTCTGTGCCTCTCTTCTGATTGGCTGACTGTTTAATGATTGATCCGATATAAAAATTGAGCAGATTTCAGAATAAAACACTCAGAGAAAAACAAATCCTGCAAGTGTTGGATGGATGGTGGGTCCAGAAGGTGGGCGGGGCTTTGTTGTGACATCACAAAGTGACAGGAAGTCCTGACGGCTGGTTTTAAGGCTCAGTTTCTGAATACAGGCTGTGTGCATTTCTCTGTTTGATACTTTCACAGTATTAATAAAGAGCCTAGAGCTGCTTTATAATCACTCTACACACAGGTTTCTTACTTTATACTATATTGGACCTTTTATATTACAGTGTTTCAGTGTAAACCAGGCCCTAATGAGACTTTCAAACACATCAGTCGAGCTGGTTAACGTCCATCTCTTCAATCCTGAAACAGCTTTCAGTGGTTTATTTCCTAGTTGGTTGGCTGGTTGTTTTTTTGACCTGGTTTTCAGTCTTAATGAACCAGGCAGGCGTTTGTCTCCTCCAGAGGCCTGAGACATTTTCAGGTGTCACGGTGCAGCTGCTTTTGTGCCACCTGAGTCTGAATTACATTGTTCTCACCTGCCAGAAAAAACAATTGACTGAGAGAAACGAGAGCCTCTAGAGTCTGAGTAAAATCGTTTCCAGACGAGCTCAGCGTCAAAGCAGCTGGAGCCCAGTCGACATTTCTTACAGCGTTCTGCAGGTAAAAAGACATTTAGCCTTCAAACAGCTAAAGAAAATCATACAATAAAAGTTTTTATGTGTCTAGATACAACTTGGTTATATAACATAATGATTGTTTCAGTCATAGTTCAATTCAAATGCACCTCGGGGAGGATTTATACTTTTCTCCAATACATTTTGGAATTAGTGCTGATGTTATATCCAATACGAGATAATCTCGGAAAATGTCACTGTTGACAGGAAGAAAATCTATCTGCCAAAATGTCAACTGTTTTTCTTTTCTATTGAAACGTATTTTTCCACAGTTTTTCAGTGAATCGTGCAGGAAAATAAACCAAAACTGTTGAAGTCTCATGTGAGAAATATGAATATTTAATATCTACAGAAATAATTGAGATAGAAAAGGAAATGTGAATCTGTTAAACCCACTTCTATCTGCAGTTTTAGCATCGGTACAGAATCTTTGTCATTTTTTACCCGTAAATGAGACTTTGACAGGGGCTGTTTTTGATGAAGAGTGCGGGGCAAGTTACTCAAAATGAGGTATTAGTTACAGTTACTAGTAATTACTTTTCAAATAGTAATTGAAATACTTGAAATACTGGTTCATCAAAGTAATCAGTTAGGCTACTAAGACTTTTAACTACTTTTTTCTTCAGTTCTCTTGCTAATGTAAATGCAGGCTTTTATTTTGGTGGGACAAGACAACTGTCAAAGTTGATCTATCACTGATCAGTTAATCTATAAAACACAATAGATGTGTTGTGTGTTTATTGTCACCTCAACAGGCCTTTAAACAACAAAGCTTTAGCTTTAGCTATTTTCTGCGAAAACGTCTGTATTTCCATGAGAGTAGACTCGACCCTGAACGCTCCACCATAGTGTTGTGACCACGCCCACAAAGTCATGTGATCGGTGATCAATAAACTGTATAATATCTTCTTTTTTTCTTTAAAAAAACCCTTTTATTAGTGCAATATAGGGTGAGGACACACAATCAAATACTACAGGGATGCAACATGGGTGATTAAAACAACAGCACAGCACAAACAAGACTCCAAATAGGCGAACAGAGAGAAAAGAACAAAACAAAAACAAGACAAAAAAAAGGTGGGCTTAGATTTTTCCCTGTGTGTGCGAGTGTGTGTGTAAATGACTTCTTGTGTGAGATATTTGGATCAAGAGAGAGTACAGTTGTCAGTATTAAAGAGATAGTTCAACAGTTTTGGCAAATTGGCCCATTGCCATAATCCCTATAGTTTTAGCAGTAAAACCTTTACCTTTACCGTTACCTTTAATTGTTGGTACAAGCTATTTTTAGAACGGCGGAGCAGAGCCGCGAGCTGCTCAGAGCTACGCTACGGAGGCTCATGGGATTTCTTGGTTTCCCTCATCAAACTCATCAAATACACAATCCAGCAACTCCAAAACACTCTGGTGGAGAAGTTGTGACCTGCACATTGACCACGCTATGAGATAATAACAGAACGCTACCAGACAGAGTCGTTTTAGAGGGAAATGCAGAGACTGCTTGCCGACAGGAACGTGCATCAGTGGTTTTGCATGAATTTCCCTCTAAAACAACTCTGTCTGGTAACGTTCTGTTATTATCTCATAGCGTGGTGAATGTAGCTCGGTAGCTCGCGGCTCTGCTCCGCTGTTCTAAAAAACAGCTTGCACCGACAATTAAAGATAACAAACCTACTGCTATGACTATAGGGATTTTGGCAATGGGCCAATTTGCCTAAATGTTGAACTATCCCTTTGAGTACAGAGAGAAAGAGAGACAAAGGGATGGACGAGAGAGAGCAAAATACACAAGTTAAAATAAGCAGTCGTACTGTATCCGTAACTTTCAGACCTCCAGCTAAACTGTATAATATCTGAGGTTGTCAGCTATTTTCACACAAGAAACAAACTCATTTAAATGAAACGCATTAAGCTGCACTGCAAACAACAGTCAAGTGTTACTTCAGCCTCTTCTTCCTGACGTTTGTTTGACTTCTTCCTCCTCCTCCTCCTCCGCAGGGTGAATGTCGGCTGCGGGCCAGCTGAGGAGCGGGTTCTCCTCACAGGTTTACACGCCGTGGCGGACATCTACTGTGAAAACTGTAAAACCACTCTGGGCTGGAAATATGTAAGCGACACACACTTTCACTTAAACACTTTAAAATGTCGCACTTTTCACCTGCACATTTTTTTTTTTATTTCACTTCCCTCCGATGCACCACTTAACACTCGGTCGCTGTGTTGTTGCGCAACCGTGGACAAAATGCTGCAAAGCCACAGGTCATAAGGAAACACGGCGGCTCATTAAAGCGTCGCTCCATTAAAACCATGGTGACAGTTTTTTCTTCTCCTCCTCCTTCTTCTTTTTCTTCTCCTTTTTGCTCAGGTTTGTGTTGAGGCTCGGTGAGTGTGAGCGCTCTGTGGTCTCCTGGAGCGCGGGATAATTACAGAGCTGAAAGGTTGGCTGCAGACAGACAGGCAGGCTGGTACCTCGGAGAGTCTGCAGTGATTAAATGTCAGGCCGTTTTGAAGAGGCCTGTCCCAGTAATTGTCTGAAATGACTGTAGACGGTGTAAAATAACTCAGCGGAGGACGAGGACGAGTTAGAGTTCGAGCCGGGGACGCTCGCTCGCTTTAAAAGCGGCTCCTCGGGTAACAGAAATGATGAAACTAATAATAAATCAATAGTCAGTAGTTGAAGAGTGTCTCATCATCTTCATCGTCAGCGTGGAGCTGAATCGTCCAACAGGTGAACGCGTCACAGTAGAAGTCACGTGACATTTCAGCGGTTTAGAGAAAAGTACGGTGGCCCGAAGAGGTCAATGCATTTCTTTCTTTCTTTCTTTCTTTCAACTTCCTCCATTTCTCTCTCTCCATATATCTATCTGTCTGTCCTTTTCTTTCTTTCTTTTTCTTTCTATCCCAAAATCTATCTATCTATCTATCTATCTATCTATCTATCTATCTATCTATCTATCTATCTATCTATCTATCTATCTATCTATCTATCTATCTATCTATCTATCTATCTATCTATCTATCTATCTATCTATCTATCTATCTATCTATCTATCTGTAATCTGTAGGAGAAGTGACAGGTCTATCTTCTTTCTTTTGATTATCTCTCTCTTCTTTCTTTCTTTCTTTCTTTCTTTCTTTCTTTCTTTCTTTCTTTCTTTCTTTCTTTCTTTCTTTCTTTCTTTCTTTCTATCTCTGTTCTTTCTTTTGATTTTTTCTTTCTTTCTTTCTTTCTTTCTTTCTTTCTTTCTTCCAACTTCCTCCATTTCTCTCTCTCCATATATCTATCTGTCTGTCCTTTTCTTTCTTTCTTTTTCTTTCTATCCCAAAATCTATCTATCTATCTATCTATCTATCTATCTATCTATCTATCTATCTATCTATCTATCTATCTATCTATCTATCTATCTATCTATCTATCTATCTATCTATCTATCTATCTATCTATCTATCTATCTATCTATCTATCTATCTATCTATCTATCTATCTATCTGTTCTTTCGTTCGATTATCTCTCTCTCTTCTTTCTTTCTTTCTTTCTTTCTTTCTTTCTTTCTTTCTTTCTTTCTTTCTTTCTTTCAACTATCTAATGTTTGACCTCTCTGGGCCACCGTAAACTGTAATGTAAAGTGTAATTTCTAATTTCTTTCAGTGATGTTCGACACTCCTTCTTTTTGTTTCTTTTGTTTTTAAAAAGAAATTCTCCGTGTTTTTATTTTTCTAAAAGAAACGTCGGATTTCTTGTTCCTTTAACTGATGCGTTGCATTTCTTTCTTTGTTTGTTTGTTTGTTTTGCAGGAACACGCGTTCGAGAGCAGTCAAAAGTACAAAGAGGGAAAGTTCATCATCGAGCTGGCTCACATGATCAAGGACAACGGATGGGAGTGACGCGGCCGCGGCTCTCTTTCTTTCTTTTTTTTTCTGACCTTGGAATGCTCTTTATTGAACTGCGTGGAGCGACGACCATCGACCACCAACCACCCCACTACCCCACTACCCCCCCCCCCCTCGCCACCGCCACCGCCCGGCAACCATTCCCTCAGAGAAAGAGAAACAGAGAGAGAGAGAGAGAGAGGGGGGGAAAAAACAAAACAAACAAACATACCCTCCTCCTCCTCCACTAAACTCCACCTGTTCGTCTCCTTTAAACGTGCACACATCGTGAAACTGAACGGCGAGGAGGAGGAGGAGGAGGAGGGGGCGGAGGGGGCGGAGCTTCAACAGGAGGCCGGTCATTTACTTTGAAGATTGTACGTTCTCCGGAGGCCGTCGTGGGTTTGATTCCCGCCTCCCCTTCCCGCTCATTTTTACCCACTCGTCACCACCACCACCTCCTCCACCCAACTGAACCACGCTTTACAAGTGATTGTGGTGATCATGGCGACCACTGTGCGTACGGAGATAAACTTCACTGAGAGAACATTTCTTTGTTTGTTTTTTTCTCGGACTCGGACGACTTTGGTTATTTTTTAATGTTATTTGCTCTAGTTTTAACTTCTGGGTTTGGTAAGGTTTATTATTATTATTATTATTATGATGATGATGATTATTATTATTTTTTTTTTTTCTTTTTCTTTGTTTTCGGTTTGATGGCAGATGGATGTTACTGGTTAGCATTTTATTTCCCTGTCGAGTCTGTCACGTTGTTCATGTTTTTGTTCTTATGTTTCTATGTTTCTGTTTACTCGTCGTTGGCTTGTCGTATCTCTGCCTCTAGCTGAGCATGCTTTTCTTTGCTAATGTCCAAATGAGCAATCAGGGACGGGTGAGGAGCGGAGGGGAAAGGGAGTTTATTGTAGTTACAAAAATGTAGCAGCATCTTGCTTTTTCTTTTTTTCTTTCTCTTGTGTGCGCGTGTTTTATTTTTATTTTTAAAAGCGGCAAAGGATGGGATTGCAGTAGTGTGAGATTTTATACCTAATATGTTTTTTTTTTTCCTGTTTTTATCTTTATTCTTTATCGTGAATTTTCCCTTATATCCTCCCCCCCTTTTCTGGTACTTCTCAGCAGCACTCAACAGAAAAAGAAAAGCATTGAAAGCAGCACCTAGTATTTGACATAATGGATTTATACACACACAGAAACAAACACACACATAATATATATAAACATATATATGGATATTTGTGTTTGGATAAATGCGATTGTGGCTGGTCCCATTTTTGCAGCAGAAACATAAAGAAGGTGAAAAGACGCAGAGAATAAGTTTCTAGACCGGGGAACCACTCGTCATAAAACATTATGGCAGACTGTATTATTCCATTGTCTAGTAATGAAAGAGACACAGCTACATATGATTTTATAGATACATTTATATATATATAGAAGTATATACACATACTATGATTACATATCCATTAATACTATGAAAATGTTCGTAGTACGTAGACATTGGAACATGGATTCTATATATTTGCTGTCATGCACATACGTGTGTGTGTATATATATGCACAACATGACTGTGTGTGTGTTTGTGTACATGCACTGTGTGTGCACGGTCACGCTACTTGAACGACGACGCTACTTCGTTTGCACTTTGCAGAGGCCTTTGGTTCATCTCAGTTTAGAGGCAAAAAAAAAAAAAAAAGAAAAGTTGGTTCACGCTCACGTTTTTTTTTTTTTATGGCCTTCTCACAGATAAAAAAACAAACAAACAAACAACAGATTGTCGGAGACGGAGAGAAAGATGTTTGAGCATCACTCAGTTGAGGGTTTTCGTGGGAACTGTAGTCGTGTCCAGCAGCTTTTTCTGATCTGTTCAGTTTTTAATGTCGACAAAAGTTTTTCAGATTCTTCGCTGCTCTGCTAGAAATCCCGCCATTTCCTCTTCCTCCTCCTCTTCTTCCTCTTCCTGTAGGTCTTTTTGCACTTTATGCTTATCCCTCTCTCCGTCTCTTCGTTTGAATCGTCTCATTGTGGACGCCCATCTGTGATTTGCCTCTAAGCCGTATGAATCTTGTGCCTCTTCAAAAAAACATGAACGGCCTCCCCTTCCTTTCTTTTCTTTTTTTTTGTTGTTTGTTTTTCCGTTGTGCAGAGCATAACTCCGAAAACCTTCATGTGAACCGATGTGTCTTCCCCCCCCAGTCCCCTTCCCCTTCTCCTCTCCTCCTCTTCCACCCTCTCGCCCCGACGCCCCCCTCCCATCTCTTCTAGTTCAAAGTGGCCCTTGAATTTAACGATATTCACCAAAATCCTCATAGAGCTGTGCCCTGTTATTTTGAACGACAGAGACTTGGTATATAAAACATAATGAAACGCATATATTTTCTACGTTTTCAGAGTTAGAGGTGCAACAGCAGATGGATATTCAGTATATTATTTCTCAGAGAGAAGAAAGAAAGAAAAAAAGGTTCGGACTATGAGGGAGGCCCAGGGCTTTTTTCTTTTATTGGAAGGCTTAAATTAAAGATGGCGGCAGGTAGAGGAGGAGGAGGAGGAGGAGGAGGAGGAGGAGGAGGGGCCTGATCGGATGAGATGAGATGAGAGGAGAGAGATTTAAAAAAAAAAAAAAAAAAAAAAATCAGCAGTGATTGATTACTTTGCCGGCAAGGTCAGTCAGATCACACAACCTTTTATCCTAAAAAAAACAACAAAAAAAACAAAACGATGACAATGCAAACCCTCACCAGTCAGCAGTGAAACCTACTTGAAAATATAAAAGACATAAACAGCTGAGATATTGATTATTGGCCCGTGTTACAGTTTTTTGTACATAAAGTAACATATTTAAGGTTTTATACGTATTTCTACTGGGTTAGTTCTTTTACTTCCCCAACTTGAAGCACTTTTGTTCACTGTACCTCTGGCTGAGTGTGTGTGTGTGTGTGTGTGTGTGAGCGTGTGTGAGAGTGTGCGTGTGTGTGTGTGTGCATGCATGTGTATTAGCCCACATGCATGCCTGCACACCAAAGTGAATGTTTACTTCCTTTTCCTCGGACAGTTTATTTCCTCTCTTGTGTTTGGAAGTTTTTTTTTTATCGTTGTTGTTGTTGTTACTATTATTATTATTCTTGTTGTTATTATTGTTATTATTTGTCCTGTTTTCTTTCTTTTTCTTTTTCTTTTCTTTGATTTTTCTTTTCTTTTCTTTCTTTGTTTGGTGTCACTGTCTCTCCTGGTGATCTGTCAGGCCGAGAGTCAATCAATCAATTTGTTTATTTCGGGCATGTCTAGAGTCACGCTAGTTTTGTTTGGAAGTGATTTATCCCTGTTGTGTTTGGTTTGTTTTTTGCTTTTTTTTTTTTCTGTTAGCTTGTTTAATTAGCTGGTGTGGTGAGAGCCCGTTAGAGGGGGCCGGTGTTTAGGTCTCTGCTGAGCCATGAAGACGTTGAGGGCGAGCTGGAATCTCCCACCATGTCACAGGGAGAGCCTTTACGAAACCCTTTCACCACCACCGCCGCCGCCGCCGCCGCCACAGTCAGTGTCTCTCTGGCCGCCATGTTGGAGGTCCTGAGCTGATTTGATTGTTTTGATGATAACGTCAACTCGTTATCAGTTGCGATATCCCACAATCCCCCCCTGCACACACGCACTCCCAAAAAAAAAACAAGAACCTTATACAATCGCTCTGTAAATGGTGCATTCAGGTGATCTACGTAAAGTAAACTCTGTCACACCGCCGTTTCCTGGTGATAAACTTGAAAACTACTGAGACTGAAAGATCTTTTTTTTTTTTTTTTGGCCTTAAAAACAACATTTAACAGAAAAATCTTGAAAATCGGTGGCTGGTTTTGTTTTTGGAGCGTGTTTCAGAGTTTTGCGATGTCAGTAACTCAAACATCTGCAGCTCTGTGATAACTGTAAGTTATGGAGGAGCACCTGAATGCACCATTTATGGGAGGATAGTTGAGGCTCGGTGTGGCCTTCAAGGTCCTTCAAGTGACACACGTTCTAGTGCTGTTCAGGATCACAAAGTTCAGCATTTGTAGTTAATAATCAGATCTACTTTAATATATAAAGTCTGGAAACTCCAGAGACTCCTGAGGGGCCTCAAAAGCCCCACGACCACTCTGAAATTATCACTCACACTCCTAATCAATTGCAGCAGATTTGTCCAAATTGTTAATCTACAACTGGTCCAGGTTCACTTTGTACTGATATTATTTTATCAAATTGCTTCCATCTTTTTTTTTCTGTGTCAAATCCCCAACACAGAGAAAAAGCTCAGGCAGGGCAGCATTATTAATTATTTATTATCAATACATCTGACGGTTATCCTGTTAAATAACTTATTGAATGTCCAGTGTAATAAGAGACTCATTGTTACATCCTCCTCACGCCCAAATAAAATATGTCAGTCGGAAATACAAAGATATAAAGATTACAATCCCTTACTTCGAAATATTTACATTTTAGAAGCTGGTGCTATTGGATTTTTTTTTTTTTTACATTTCACACTCAATAACTGATCATAATTATTGATAAAGGACCCAATCGACTAATCTTCTGTACCCTCTGATATTAATACAGCCATGTTAATAATATCTACACTGGTCCCACTTTCCACTTGTTACACACACACACACATGCAGCCATTTTCTCCAAACGGCCTCCAACATGGCGCCAGCAGTGGTTGCTGGGAGATCTTTTTTTTTTTTTCTTTTTTTTTTTTTTGACCCAGCTGCAGATCTTCTATACACACAAACAAACAGACACACACATACACACACACACATACACACGCACACACACACACACACACACACACACACACACACCCTTTTCGATCAGTCAGTCCAAGTTGAACCAACAAAAAGCAGCAGTTGCCAGTGTCACCGCCGGTGTTGTACCAAATAAAGAACCAGGTTCTAGCGAATGCGACGGTGTCATGTGTCAAACGGCAGGAGGGAAGCCGGGGTTGGAGGGGTGGGGGGTGGGGGGTGGGGTGGGGGGGTCACACGGGGTCACGGGGGGTCACGGGGGGTCGAGTGTCTCCTGGAGATTCAACAGTTATACCAAAATTAAAAGCGGAAAAATCCTGCCACTCATGACACTCGTCTTTCCGTAGAATGTTTTGATCCTCTGAACTCAACAGCGTCAAAGCAGCCTGGACGAACAGTGTGTAGATACTTGCTGCTGAATACTGTTTACTTTTTATTATTATTATTATTATTATTGTTATTTTTTGTTTTTATCGTGACACTGGCTACCTACTTTTTGAGCTCTGTTACTGTCTGACACATACCTGAAAGGATGTTGATCAAAAGGCAAGATGGTTACACAGGGGGAAAAGACTGTACAAGTTCTTTTCTTAGGACTGTTAATAATACAGTTTAAGGTCTAAAGCATGTTGTATTTATAATGGCTATATGTCGTGCCTGTTTTATTTTTATTTTTTTTCCTAAATTTAAAAACAAAAAATATTATATGCTTTTTATTTGACTACATTGCTTTGCATTCTGTCTTAGTAAAGCCATGTCACATGTCTGTTTTCACTCTAATGTAAACTATCAAATATCACAATAAATTTTCAATGGCATTAAGTTGTCGTGTGTTGGGCGAAGTTGTCGTTCTTTGTTTGTTTCAGCCACTTCTTGGGAGCTCCTTGTTTTCTGTTAAAACATTTCTCACACTGGTTACTACAAGTGAACTAACCCTAACTTAAGTTTGAAGGCACTTTGTACCAAATTAGTACCAAGTGTTGGACTGTTCCTACTAGATGTTGCTCTTCCAAAATAATTTGGTGCTAACAGTTTTCATTACATTACATTACATTACATTTTTCATTTTCAGACCCCTTTAGTGACTTTATTTTCAAAATTAGGTCAAGTGACTGCTGGTAAACACATCCTCTTAAAGTGGAACTATGCAAGTCTGGTCGCTATTTTGCTAGCCCCCCATTTGTTTTCAACGAAGCTGGGGCGAAAGCAATCCTTTGAATGGTGGATAATGTTATATATCATACGTGTTACAATGTGTATATTTGTGTAGTCATATCTGTCATAAACAAGAGATGGTGCCGCAGAGGAGAGATCTTGGGCTTGTAAGGTTGGTTTTCGGCCAAGAGACGCCCAGTGGAAGGCAGAGAGCCTCCATTCTCCCTGTAACAAGTCATTTAACCATCACAATTACTCCAAAGCTGTTCAATTAGGGTAAAAAATCTTGCATAGTTCCTCTTTAATGGGCAGAAACCAGGTGACACTTTTAAAAGTGATTGATCACAGTGGTTCCACAACAGTACGGGCATATTGACTATTAACTAACAATGTGCTAAAGGTTCTTGTTTAAACGTCATCCTGTGATGAAAATAAATAAAAGTACAAGAAGAAAGAATGGGTCTGAAATGGGTGTGGATGTTTTTTTTATGCTAAACTGGGGGATATGCATCTTTTCTTCTACAAAGATGTTCCATTTGTTTTACATTTCCTATCATTAAGTGTAAAAGCATGTCTGTAAGTAAGTTTAAAATGCTTTTCTCCTTTTGGATTTTGTGTTTTTAAAGGTCATACATGCAGCTAAAAGGTATGTACCTCAAAAGTTAAATTATTTGCCTTCAAGATACATTTCATTGCACACATGAACAAAAAGAAACCATAGCTTGGATCTTAGGACATTATGTCATGAAACATGTGGGAAGTTGAGATAAAAACAAAACAAGGACATCAGCAGTTACAGTTTAAAAACAGGAACACGGGGTCAAAAGGAGAAACTCATCTGTGGCCGTCGTGACAAGTGTGAAAAGGTGATGAGAAGAAGTTTGACAGTTCACCACGGAGGCTGAACTTCTGATTAAATATTACAAGCCTGGCAGGAAATGTGTCAGAAAATGCCCTTTAAATGTAAAACAATTACTGAAGCATGAAATTCACCGGTTGCCCTGCTGTGTGCGAGTCTCAGACAGAAAGTGGAGAGAGCGTTAGACTGTCAAGTAATTACTTTAAAAACTGAGAGACCTGCAGAGTTTTTTTTTTTTTTTTTCCACTGATGGCGTGTTTTTCTTTTTTTAGGACTGACCTAGAAGTCATGAGTCAGCTGTTGTGTCCTTCATTGACTGTAGCCAGACTTCCTCCTCTGTCTGCAGCTCTGGATTACAGCCAAAAAATACAGTATTAGTACAACACCTATGTTTTTAGATTTAGATTTCAGATTAAAGTTATATAACCTTAGTGCTAAAGGAAACCTGGAGTGTCACTTTGTGAAATACTAGCATATGTAAACTGTTTCATTTCAATATTTAAAATGTATGCAAGACTGAAATACTTGAAATATTCTTGATGCTAAAAACAGATTTGTGCCACATGAATAATAAATATTTCAGGGGTCGCCTCCAATATGAACTATGTTCTCACAATGCGTTGTGCACTGTGATCTTTGTCATGATGTCTTGTCATCCTACCCTGGTTTTATTTTATTTATTTATTTTATTATTTATTATATCTATTATGTATGCTGTATGTTGTGTGTGTGTGTTGTGAGCTCCAGGACTTGATTCATGCCTTCTGTTCATTTTACATCAGGTAAACGATGAGCACACTGTGATATATGCAGAGATGTTTCATTTCTATGCAGATGATAGTCAACTGTTTCCCCCAGTTTAACGTCATTAGATTTAAAAAGAACCCATCCCTGGATTAGACATACCAAAAACAGACGTACCAAAAATAGTTTCATTTCTATGCAGATGATAGTCAGCTGTTAAAGACACGGTCACAGGGGTGCACACTGGCAGCCACACTTCTGTCTGGCTATAGTCGACTCGTAGCTTACCACCTACAGTGTGAATGTGGTACGAATGAATAAAGCGCCTCGGCAGGGCCGGCCCTAGGATTTTGGTGGCCCTAAACAATATTTTTGTTTGTGGCCCTGCACTCTAAGCGCAAACACCAAATCACTGGTTAAAACTGAATACAGACATGTTTATGCCCTCTGAGGTTTGAGGCCATTTTCTCGAATTTAACATATTTTCTTAAATTTATCTTTTTAAGATACTTGCAGATGTAACAATACTCAAGTGTTTTATGTCTAAATATTAGAACCTCCGCTGTAAGCACACTGAGGCCAATTTGTCCTAGAACACTGTATAAAGAAATAATTTGGGCCAAATGCTGGAAATTTGAGGTCTGCTTTTTGAAAAATGTCAAATCCCTTGTGAAAACACTCCTTCAGTCATGAGAATGAACTGTTTTGGTGCTTGAAATAGGATATGAATACAGTAATTATAGATAAGTGTAGAAAACAAGTCTAAAATGAAATTTTGTAAGATTGCTTTTTGAGCACAAATGTTGTCATTTCTGGCATTCTATTTTCACCTAATGTCTCAAATGTGAGATAAAAGAAGCTGAATATTGACTTCACATTACATATAAAGCTCATAGCGTGAGTGTCCACCTCAGGATGTTTAAATGACTTGAATGAACCCCATCATGTGGCCCCCCACCTAACGGCTGTGGCCCTAAACAACCGCATAGAGTGTTTATGCCAGGGGCCGGCCCTGCGCCTCGGGTATGAAAAGTGCTTTATAAATCCAAGTCATTAAAAAGGAACTAAACAGGCTTCACTGCTCATCGTTTACTTTGCAACGCATTCAACACTTTTGTTTAAACTCTTTTTCATATAGTTAAAAACTTGAGGAAGATCCATTTGGTGGATTTTTTTGTTGTTGATTCTTTAACTCTTAAATTTGGTGTTGGTAGTGAATCATAACCTGAGATCAACAATCAAAGCTGGGTCACGTCGTGTTAATCTTGTCCCGATGTTTAACAGATTCATGCAGCAACGCTTAAACCTTGTCTGTGGTTAAGTTGCTCAACATTTCTTTTATTGCATCATGTCTGTCTGGTTTTTATTTAAATGATCCCATGGTTGGAGGAGTTAAAACCAAACAGAAGTTCCTCTCTGATAAACGTAAACTGATCTTAGTCTTTGTACTTTCCCCCTTAAAATGAAGTCTAACACGATCAGTCAAGTTAGATTTAATCAAATGCAGCTAAATCTGCTGTCAAGAAACTCTTTGAAGCATTTAATGTCGTAGTTCTTAAATAGATACAAGCAGACGTATTTTCATAATAAATCATGTGATTTTGATTTTATCCAAACTATAAATGTTTTGAAGTAACAGAAACAAGTTAAAGGAAGACAGACAGGAGCATATTAAGGCGATGAATATTCTCTTACCTGATAAAAAACGATCTCCTTTATATTTTTGTCACAATGTCGACATTTCAGCTGAAAAGTGAATCTCACCTCTGATTTCCCGTGAGTTCCTCTCAGTCTGTCCTCACTCTTGCTTTTACCTGCAGTTTCTGCAAGTTAAGAGGTGAAAGGTGACGGTGAATATTAATGTCTGGATTATAAGATAGAAGACCATCTTTGCATTTTATTTACCTGAGGTGAGGTATGTGTGAGTTGTGTGTGTGTGGAATAAAGAGGCTGTGGTGGCCTTGGAGGTTCGCATCGGTCACACATCAACATCGTTATAAAGTGAAAACAGGAATAGAAATGCAAATAGAAAGCGTTAATATTCTGCACCACAAAGCTTAAAAAGACTTCACCTGTTTATTCAGTAGGCTATACTGTCTCTAATTCATGTCTTACATCAATGTATGCTGTCATCAAACTGTGAATTATCCTGTGTTTGCCCAGATTTAAAACCGATCTGGAAATATGAGATTATATAATTAACTTTTTATTAATCAACGTTTTAAAGACAGATGAATATGACACAGTAGAGCAGTGTTGTGTACACTTTACCTCTGTAATGCACAAATTTCGACAAGGTAGTTTCGTCTCAAATCAAATACGGTCGTTGTGAACTTACCAGAAATGACGGTCGCAACTTTTGCCCATTGAAGAGAGATTGTAGAAGATTTCAGCATTTGATGTGTGGTCAGAGGCTTAACAAGTAGCTTAACAAGCAAAATGCGACAGCTAGTGCTAACTTGTGGGTAACATTAAGCCGGTGATAGTTAGCCACGGACACCACACCGTATTGGCAGTAGCTAATTCAGGTCAGACAGCTAGATTTACCCAATAATGGCTTCTATAATCTGACACATTGGTGCACTTGCACACTCAAAATAGTTTGTATGCGGTAAGTAGGCCTACTGTATGGAAGTGTGCAAAACGAGCAGCATTAGTGTGATTTTCACCCATGAAATTATTGTTTCATAATTTTCATTATGTTGCTGTTGTCTGAGTTTCATGGGTCCCTGGTAGCTTCATCCTGCTCAGTGACGTCATTGAAGGTAGGCATGTTACCCTGCTCCCATCCCTAGTTTTTTCAGCAGGCACATGTTCGGGTGGATTTCACCCGACGTTAGTGTTTATGTATCTAAATCAGGCGACCGTTTCTGGTGATGCTGAAAATGTTTCTTTTTTCTTTGAACTCCACCAAATAAGGCTCAAATGTCCCACAAATGGGTGGTCTGAAGGACAAAGTCCCAGCTCCATTAGTTTTTTTTTAAGGAAGTTTTTGTTAAAAAAAACAAAAAAAATCACAAATTTTTTATAGGGTCACCATGATACCTTTTTTTCATTTTGTGAAACATTGTATAGCCTAGTGGAAAATTAAGGAAGTGTACTTCAATTTGCCATGTATTGTTGTATTTTAATATACTTTGGTGAGAAATATTTTTTTATGGGTATATTATATCGGGTAAAAACTTTTTGTAACGTTAGTGTTCTAGGGTTAACCTGAATCAAGTTAAACCTAAGTTGTTAGTTCAGTTGTTTGATGTTCAAAATCAGCTGAAATGGAGAGAATGAAATAGTTTGTTTTCCCTAATTACCTGTATAAGGTAATTCGCTCACAGGAGTGTCAGTTTTCCTTGATTTTAATATGGAGCTAAAAAGATCAAAGGATCATGGATCATCCTCTAGGAACCATGAATGCAGTTAAACACTTTTCAATTCATCAACACATCACCGGTTCGTCCTGTCGATGTTGAAGTCACAGCGCCGTGCGAAGCTTTGAGCGGCTTTAGAAGTGCAGGTTCTTCCTGCAGCAGATGGTCCGGCCCCTGCAGAGCCCTGATCTCAGCATCATGGAGGCAGTGTGTGTGATCACATGAAGAGACAGACGAGTCCACAGAAGAGCTGTGGGATGCTCTTTTGAAAGCATCTTCACTTTTTAAAGAGCGTCAGTATCGGCTACGGTGGCCCTGAAGGCTCAATGCACTGACTGCAGCAGCTTAAGAAGAGAAAACACATGCAAAGACACAAAAGCTACAAATTCAAATTCATCTTGACAAAACATAATCTGCAAAAATACGTAAACGTAACACGTGTTTCTGGCGACAGATAAAAGTGACAGACCAAGCTGAGGCAAGCTTTTTGTTCAATGTTTCTTGACTTAAGTTAGGGTTGTTTGTAATTGTAAATAAGGTGAGTTTTTTGGTTTTGGTTTCATGTTTCATGTTTCATATTATTGTTAGTGTGTACAATTAGCTTAGCATTAACCTTCAGCCAGGTCTGTCACTTTTTTTCTGTTCCTGGAAACACTGAAATTGCGCATTGTCAAATTCAAAAGTTGGTTTTCTGAATTTGTTGCACATTTTTATCTTTGCACATGTGTTTTAGGATAGGATATGAATTTATTTATTTAAAACAAGGACAATGATGCACAAAAAAACATTAATCACATAGGACAAGAAAAGATGGCTTGATCCAGGTTAAAACAGCATTTGCTAATTTCCACCTGTAGTTCCTGATTTGCAGCATAGTAGTCCCAGTTTTCTTACACTTATAGCCTACACTGCAGTGTATTATTGATCCAATCAGGGTCACCATACTTCATATGTTTGCCCTGTAATGTGCTTCGGCTGTATACAAAGAGGAAAGTTCAGGGATGGACAGAGTTATTCTCAGAGGATCATGAACTTAGATCAAAGTTTGTGATAATCTGTTTAAAAGTATTTGAGATTGACCCTCACTGCCATCCATAGGAGGAGCTATAGGAGCACAGCTGAGGACATTTCCAACTTAAACAGGAGATTTCAGTGTCGGCAGCAGCCAGTGGTGGACAGTAATTTAGTCAATTTACTTGAGTACTGTACTTGAGTACATATCCAGAGGATTTGTACTTTACTTGAGTATTAGATTTCTTTGGTACTTATTACTTTTACTTGAATACATTTCCAAGACAAATATTTTTACTTTTACTCGAGTTAATTTCTAGGAAGGCTGAAAAGTACTCGTTACTTTCAGGTCTGCTCTTTTTTTTTTTTCTAAAGTCCTATTGGACACAAGCTGTGTTTGTCAAAGAGGGAAACCCTGACCCCTAAAAGCAGCACATCAGTTCAGGTGGTTTCAAAGAGTTCATTCTCACAAACAAGAGTTAAAAGCTCCTTTAATTCATTTAGAAAAAAATTATAGTAATTCATTGATGAAAAATAAGAAATTTACTCTTACTCTTACTTTTACTTAAAGTAAATTTAAAAGCATGTACTTTTGGATACTTAAGTACCTTTAAAAGCAAGTACTTTTTTACTCTTACTCGAGTAACATGCTACTTTTACTTGTAACAGAGTAAATTTTGACCAGTAGTATTTGTACTCTTACTCAAGTACTGGGGTCGAGTACTCTGTCCATCTCTGGCAGCAGCTCCCAGCGACTTTAATCAAATCCAGCAGCATCTTAACATGTTTGTGCTTCGTCAGGTGACTCCACTGAATTTTTCCCCTCACCACAAACAAGATTATAGCAGGAAAATATGAATGTATCCGAAGACGTGGAACAACCCCAACCATGGATAACCAATTAACAACATTACATCCTGTTTTTTGGGCGGGGGGGGGGGTGCACTGACCCTTTAAAATGAGCTGCACTGTGGCTGAGTCTGAGTCACAATGAAGGACAATCAGACCAGCAGCAGCAGCAGCAGCACAGCTCATCACACATGAATCCTCCGATGAAGCTCAGAGTACAGTACTGTCTGTATGTGTGTTATTATTATGGGCTGGGGTAGTTGCTATGGCAGTGAATGCGCACACTTAGCTGCTCCTTCACCGTCTCCGTGCCGCCTGTGATGATGCTGATGCCCACACAGCCGCGTGTTGTGTTGTGTTGTGTTGTGATGTGATGTGTTGATGTCCTTGAGGCGTCTGGCTCGTCTCGGCCACGGACGAGCAGCGCCACTCGGCTCACCTGTGGCCCCTCACCTGCAGATCTATCTATCTATCTATCTATCTATCTATCTATCTATCTATCTATCTATCTATCTATCTATCTATCTATCTATCTGTCTGTCTGTCTGTCTGTCTGTCTGTCTGTCTGTCTGTCTGTCTGTCTGTCTGTCTGTCTGTCTGTCTGTCTGTCTGTCTGTCTGTCTGTCTGTCTGTCTGTCTGTCTGTCTATCTATACCTGTCCTTTTCTTTCTTTCTTTCTTTCTTTCTTTCTTTCTTTCTTTCTTTCTTTCTTTCTTTCTTTCTTTCTTTCTTTCTTATCTATCTGTCTGTCTGTCTGTCTGTCTGTCTGTCTATCTATCTATCTATCTATCTATCTATCTATCTATCTATCTATCTATCTATCTATCTATCTATCTATCTGTCTGTCTGTCTGTCTGTCTGTCTGTCTGTCTGTCTGTCTATACCTGTCCTTTTCTTTCTTTCTTTCTTTCTTTCTTTCTTTCTTTCTTTCTTTCTTTCTTTCTTTCTTTCTTTCTTTCTTTCTTTCTTTCTTTCTTTCTTTCTTATCTATCTGTCTGTCTATCTGTCTGTCTGTCTGTCTGTCTGTCTGTCTATCTATCTATCTATCTATCTATCTATCTATCTATCTATCTATCTATCTATCTATCTATCTATCTATCTATCTATCTATCTATCTATCTATCTATCCGTCTGTCTGTCTATACCCGTCCTTTTCTTTCTTTCTTTCTTTCTTATCTATCTGTCTGTCTGTCTGTCTGTCTGTCTGTCTATCTATCTATACCTGTCCTTTTCTTTCTTTCTTACTTTCCTATCTATCTATCTATCTATCTATCTATCTATCTATCTATCTATCTATCTATCTATCTATCTATCTATCTATCTATCTATCTATCTATCTATCTATCTATCTATCTATCTATCTATCTATCTATCTATCTATCTATCTATCTATCTATCTATCCATCCATCCATCCATCCATCCATCCATCCATCCATCCATCCATCCATCCATCCATCCATCCATCCATCCCCCTCACTCTGTCTTTCTTTATTTCTTTCTATCTACTCCGTTTCTCAGTCTTTTTACTTCTTTCTTTTCTATCTCAAAACTATATCTCTATTTCTCTTTCTCTCCATATTCTACTGTATCTCACCCTCTCTCTATTTCTCTGACTCTCAATTCTATCTATCTATCTATCTATCTATCTATCTGTCCGTCCGTATTTAGTGTCCCATTGGAAACACTTCTGTTTCATCTGATTCCCATAGTTTACCAGGTTGTAGCTGCGCCGCCCATTACGGCTCATTACTCAGTACGGTGGCCTAGAGAGCTCAATACACGGCAACAGAAAATGAACTAACGTGCTCAGAAAACATCTTCATCAGTTCGACAGCTCATGTGCTGCAAAAAAAGAAGAGAAAAATCAACAAACATGCTGCAAATTCAGTCCAGTGTTTACTGTAAAGGGGACAGTAAAAGTGACGCACCTCGCTGGGATTTTACTCCAATTGTGACTTCTACTTCTTTTTTTTTAACGTTATTTTTCTGCCTCAGTTCTGATAGAAAGAGGATGACTTGGTGCAAAATGGGGCCATAGGTTGGTTGGTTGGATGGATGGATGATGATGACACTCACGGTGTTGACAAAGATGTTTTTCTTCACCATGACAACAACCACATATAGCTATAGAGACACAAAGCTTGCACCTGTCTGCAGGGCCGTTGCTAGGAATTCTGGGCCCCCTTAAAGAATACTAAAGTGGGCCCCTCCCCCTAACTTTTCCAGTTTTTTTTCTTAGGCTACGTATGTATTATCATTTTTTATTTAGCCTACTTTGTTTTGATGCTAATGCAGCATTACACTGCAAAAACTCAAGAATATTTGTCTTATTTCTAGTCAAAACAAATACTTAAAGTAAGACACATCATATTAAAAGTAGCTTGTTTTTAGACACTTTTTTTTACTCCTTTCAAGCATATTTTCACTTGGAATAAGTAGAAAAAATCTGATAGTGGAACAAGTTTTTCTTCCTTGTTACAAGCACAAAAAATATGCTTTCACTGGCAGATTTTTCTACTTATTTCAAGTGAAAAATTGTTTGAAACAAGTGAAAATGATCTAAAAAAAAATAAAAAATTATGAAAAAGTGGAAAGAGATTAGCTTTGACTAGAAATGAGACATTTGGACAAGAAATAAGACAAATATTCTTGGAAAGATGTTGAGTTTTTACAGTGTACTATGAGTATTAGTCAGGGTCTTACACAGAATAAATCAGTCATACAAAGATTAGACTACTGGGGTTTTTTATGGGCCCCACTGGGCGCTGGGCCCCTAGAATTATCATCACCTTTCTCCCCTATACAACGGCCCTGCCTGTCTGGTCTGGTCTGGTCCTGTCCTTCCTTCCTGAGTTCAGGTGCTGTTTTCTAAGAACTGACATCTTATAAATAAATATTTCCCCGTCCGTCCTGAAGTGGATGCATGCAGCAGGTTACAGATGGCTGGAGTCAGTCGGTGCAGACGAGACGTGAGAAACAGAGCGTATTCCTCACGGTGGGTGGACGCTTTTCATCCAGCCGCACCTCGGGCTACTTTTAGTTGCATACATATTTCAGAGTGTGAATCTAACCTAACCTTTACTTTGTAAGGGACCAAATCCTGTACTCACAACAAGGGCCAGTGCTGGGAGGAGGGAGAGAGAGAGAAAGAGGGGGAGTGTGTTTGTTGTTGGGTGTTGTGACGGCTGCAGATAGGCAGGATGAAGTGTTGTGTGTGTTGGCTGTTTATGTCGCTGTGTGTTATACCCATGCTCACAGGCCTCATTTGTGACAATTCACAAATAAACATTAATCTCGTAGGACAAGAAAAGATGTCTTGAGCCAGGTTATTGCAGCGTTTGCTAATTTCCACCTATAGTCCCCGTTTTGCAGCATAGTAGTCCCAGTTTTCTTACCTATTATTGATCCTTCAGGGCCACCATACTTCATAAGTTTGCCCTGTAATGTGCTTCGGTTATATACAAAGAGGAAAATTCAGGGATGAACAGAGTTATTCTCAGAGGATCATGATCATAGATCAAAGTTTGTGAGAATCTCAAATACTTTTAAACAATCTGTTTATTGTTTAAAAGTATTTGAGATTGACCCTCACTCATATTTCAGAGTGTGAATCTAACCTAACCTTTACTTTGTAAGGACCAAATCCTGTTCTCACAACAAGGGTCAGTGAGGGGAGGAGGGAGGAAGAGGGAGAGGAGAGAGGGAGAGAAAGAGGGGGAGAGTGTGTTTGTTGTTGGGTGTTGTGACGGCTGCAGATAGGCAGGATGAAGTGTTGGTGTGTTGGCTGTTTATGTCGCTGTGTGTTATTCTCATGCTCACAGGCCTCATGTCTCCTGACCTACTTCTTCTCCGAGACACTTGGACACACACACAGTTCAAGCTCTTCTCTCTTGCTCTCACATGGTGTGTGTGTGTGTGTTATGTGTGTGTGTGTGTGTGTGTTGATTCAGGCTGGCACCGGTGGCTGTGGACGACCATATCGTCCTTTTGCTTTTGCTTTTTTTTTTTTGTTTTGTTTCCTGTTGTTCACACTCCATTAGCACTGACAGGTTCCTGAGCATGAGACAGGAAGTAGACAGTAAAGGATAAGGATAAACAGTAAGTGGCTGAGTGTGAGGGAGGCACGAAGAGTGAGAGGTAAACTGAGAAAGGAGGGGGGGGGGGGGGGGTGAACCAGTGCTCATCAACTGGCCTCATTTTAAGTCCTCTATACAAATACTGAACCAGAAACAACAGTGAAATGCCTCTTATATGGCAATAAATTAATAACAATAATGAAATTACATGAGAAATAAAACTTAAAGAGTCACAGGTGGCGTTTTCCACTCTGCAGTTTTTCTTTTTAACACTATAAAATAAAAGTAGAATAGAAATAATTCAATTTTCTGATGATATTTTACCTGAGTAATAATTTAAATGAGCTTGTAACACAGTATTGTTACATTGCAATTATGGTAAATAATGTGCGTGAGCCTCAAAAGCCTACAAATTCATAATAACAACAACTAAATATTCTTCCTAAGTCTTGTTTAAAGGGATAGTTCAACATTTTAGGAAATTGGCCCATTGCCATAATATAAACTGTAATACTGCCTATAGTCTTAGCAGTAGGTTCATTACCTTTATTTGTCAGTGCAAGCTATTTTTAGAACGGCAGAGCAGAGCCGCGAGCGCTACAGAGGCTCATGGGATTTCTTGGTTTCCCTCATCAAACTCATCAAATACACAATCCAACAACTCCAAAATGCTCTGGTGGACAAGTTGTGACCTGCACATTCACCACGCTATGAGATAATAACAGAACGTTATGAGACAGAGTTGTTTTAGAGGTAAATTCATGCAAAACCGCTGATGCACGTTGCCTTCAGGGACAGTTTTTCAGCAAGCAGTCTCTGCATTTACCTCTAAAACAACTCTCTCTGGTAACGTTGTGTTATTATCTCATAGCGTGGTGAATGTGCAGGTCACAACTTGTCCACCAGAGCGTTGTGGAGTTGTTGGATTGTGTATTTGATGAGTTTGATGAGGGAAACCAAGAAATCCCATGAGCCTCCGTAGCGTAGCTCTGAGCAGCTCACGGCTCTGCTCTGCCGTTCTAAAAATAGCTTGCACCGACAATTAAGGTAACGAACCTACTGCTATATAGGGATTATGGCAATGGGCCAATTTGCCAAAATGTTGAACTATACGTTGAAGTTTATTTCAGAGCCACACAGGCTGCAGGAAGTACATGTACAGTACTGTCTGTACATGATGACAGTGTGTGTGTTGTCTCTCATGTATATTTCATACTTTGATTATACAGTAAGAAAACATGTGAGACAGGCGAGATCCATGCAAATTATTCATGCACAAGTACTTAATTTGACAGAAGATAATTGCTGCTCTTGTGTTGAGTTGTGTGCCCCCCCTCCCCCCGACTGCACCCCCAGCCCCCCCTCCACGTGTGATATTTTGCTCTCAAAGGATGTCGAGACAGTGACCCCCTTTGACTTTTTGCTCCCATCGCTGCAATATCTCCCCTCTGTCACTTTGCGTTCTTTTCTTTCTTTTTTTTTCTGTCTGTCTCTTTCCACCCCGGTCCGTCCCTCCCTCCCCCTCCTCCCCCCTCCTCAGCTGGAAGTGGCTGCCCTGGGTTGCAGGCCTCGCAGCAGGCTCCCATGACTGGAAGCTTTAATGCTGCTGCTATTTCAGGCCCTCTGATGTCATGTGAAGGAGGGGCCGGCAAATCATCCCCGGAGCAGTGAGTCAGAGCCAGGGAGAGAGGGAGAGAGGGAGAGAGGGAGAGAGGGAGAGAGGGAGAGAGGAGGGGAGGGGAGAGGCACACAGCATCCAAACAACAGTGGCAGTGCCACACTGTGCTACACCTGGGAGATGGTGAGAGAGAAAACACATAGTAACAACAACCAGTGGCTTCATATAACCGGTGTAACTGGGTTCATGTGGCCACAGCAGCAACACGAGACCACGGAGCTGCAGCAGAAGCAGAAGTAACATTTCAGATATTATAGTTTACTATATAATAACTATAACTATTGACTCAAATCTGTCAATGTAGTTTTCAAAAGTATTTTTCATGTAAAGTTTTTAGTGATTTTCTACTTTATGTTATTTATAGATTTATTTATTATATAATCTAAATTTTTTTTGAAATATTGTAAGATTTTATCCATTATTTATTACATTTTCCACCTTTTCCACCAAATATACTCAGTAATTTCTGTAATTTTTTTATTATTATTATTATTATTTTTTAAATATCTTCAATATTTTGGGTATACTTACTATGTTTACAATGATTTTTATATTTAGTAGCATATTTATAAGGTTTTTCTTTTTTTAATTGAAGCATTTCCACCAATTTAAATTTTTTTCTTTAGATGTTTCCATTTTCTTTCATCAGCTTCAAATAGTTTTTGGTAAATTCTGAATTGTTATTCTTTCAGTGCATTTATAAATGTATTTATTTTATTATTATTATTATTTTTGACAATTTAGATATACTTTTGTGACATGTCTCTTTAAGATGTATCATTTAATATATATCATATAGTATATTTACATGCCCACAATCAAAGCTAACTCAAATATCAAGGCAGGCTTGCATTAAGTTGTGCTGTTTAAACCTTTGCACATTCTGCATCACATGTAAAGATGAACAGTTTTGCAGGAAGTCATTCTTCATTTCCAGGTATTTCTGTCCGACAAAACAAATGTTTTCTTTGGTCTTTTGCATCAGCCTCCAAATGAGATCTGGTGTTATTGTCGGTGGCAGAAAAAAAAACAGACACAGGAACTGAAAGAGATGTTGTTTTGCTCCTGTCTCCCCGAGTGATGTCATCCCCCATTCAGACTCTGCCCACACAAAGTCGTGGAAAGTGCTCAGCATCCACTGTCGCCATGGTTACAGCACTGCATCTCCACGACCCCCCCCCCCCCTCCTTATTTGAAAACCACCAGGCTGCCGTGCGGGGGCAGCCATTGGCCGGTGCGTCGGACTGGCAGACGCTCGGCCCAACGAGCGGGGAGGAGAGTGATGTCATGGATGGCAGCGATGTGCATCCGAGGGGGGGGGGCGTCTGGTGGAGAGCTTCTGCTGACGCACCAACTTAACAAGGGAGGCTGTCACATTAGCAGTTATCTGTTTGAAGGGAACAGGTGAGGGGCGGACATCGGGGTCTGAGACGTGGCACAGCTGTCTGCAGCCGCCGCCGCCACCGGTCCACATCACTGCTAATATCACCGTTTAACCAGAGGTCCTTTATGGGTGGGGTTTGGAAAATATCACAAATAGACTATAAGGACCTAAAAAAACATTTCACATGTGCATAGACTTGATATCAGAATCCAAAATACATTGTAAAACCATTGATACTGCACATGATTTGGTGCAAAAATGAAATATATACACGAAAACTTAAACTGTTTCAATCAACACTTGAAGAGTTCATTTACAAAAGCAGATAACTCTGCTTAAAATTTTTTTTTAATTTTTTTAAAAACATTTTTTAATTACTATTTACACCAGGTGATATCAGTCAAACCAAAGTTGTGTGGCTTTGACGAAGGAGATGAGATGTACAAAAACAGATGTAACTCAAAAAAATAAAGCTTTATTGAAAACAACACTATGTAAAGAATAATTCAAAAGCATCAGCTCATTTTTTTCAAAATGGCACTTATCTGCTTTTGCAAATGAACTCTTCACTTGGATTTAAAAGGTATCGACCATGACTCAGCAGTTTCTCTCAGCTCTGCAAAGTTGTACTAAAGCGTATTGTTTTGTGTGTTTGACCCACACAACTTTAATACAACTCATATTAATCCACTGTCTGTACGTTACGTATAATGCTGGCTAAGGATTTTCTGAATTGCGTCAACTACACTTAGCTCGGTTCTCTAAAAGCTTTGTTAAAACAAATTTATGGGCCTTAATTTTCTAATACATATTCCCCTCAAAGTTTGTTATCATGGATTTAGTGCTCCTGCATCCACCAAAAAAATTTGCATAATCCTAAAAAATATATTACTGTAAGCTTTTAAAACACACCAAATCCAACCTGTCAAATACTTTGGCCATGCAGTGCTACTTAAGGTGCAATTAAATGCAATAAAAATACTACATAATGGCAATAACAAATCTGTTTGTGCTCCTCTATCTCTGTTTATTGTAAAAAACCTGACCTTTTTGAATCATTGGAAAAAAAAAATGTCTGTCTGGATGATGAGTAAGATGTCTGACCATTTTTCCTCTGATGTGGTATGACAATAGAGAGACAATCAAATGACATCCACTGGTGAAGTATATGCACAGCAGCAGAGCCAGACATCACTAGGTCTAAGTGAGGAAATTTCCATTTGTTGCTTTCTTGTTTCTAATCTTTTATCTCTCTCCTTTTTTTTTTTTTTTTTGGATTTCCATTTACAACTGCAGCAGCCCAATTTTCTCACAGTAATCATGATCCTTTCGTTTGATCTCCTTGCATCTGATGTGTTGGAAAAGGTCTGGTAAATTATGTCAGAAACGTCCATGGCCATTTCGATAATTCTCTGCAGCCTCCGTCACAAAGAAAAGCCAGTAAAATATCATAGTTGGATAAAAAACAGCATTGTTAATTTCAAACCCCTTTTATGTCGTCCCTTGAAAGCCAGCAAATTGCCTGGATCGTCTCTTTTTAACATAGCTACAAAGCCAGCAGCTGCCTTTGTTGCTTAGCGACACCGACACCGACGAAGCATCAGGACCGATTCTGCTTTCGAGTAAAAGAAATGTTAAAATTTCCCCCCCAAAAAAGGCGCGTTGGAACAAACAGGAGTGCATTTAAAGTTCATTTTCAGAGTAGACGATCGAGGCACCAGTGAGGCCACTTACAATTCAGTCCCATCTCTGCAACAGACTTTTTTTTTTTTCCACCAGTTAAATGTGAAGTTACAAAAAAGAGACTTGGATCAAAGACAAGAAGACAGACTGAAAAATGTCAAAATGGTTTATAAACTTCTGGAATACAATAGAGACAAATAGGCCTTTACATCGATACTTGTTGGTTTGTCACATATTTTACATGACACATAGCCTGTAACACATTTAAAGGTTATATATAAAAAATATATAATATATATATATATTAGATCAATATTTTCAGGAACCTGCTACGCATTGGTGCAACATTATCTTACTACAATGGCAGTTAGCTTAATTTTCTACATAGAAATGATGAGATATTATGAAAAATTATTAAAAATAAATTAAGAACTTTACTATGCTAGTAATAGATTGCTAGTTAGGTTAGTGTGATGAGATATTTGAGCTAGCTGATTAACTTAACCCTTAGTTGGGCCCATTTTTGGACCCTCCACAGTTTCATTTGTCATTTTGGCTGTGATCATGCTATAACCTTGGTAGTATGCAGAGAGGTCACTCTTCACCTCAAAATGCACCATGGGACCTGTTCTCCTGCTTGGGTCCATTGACTCCCATTGAAAAATGCACATTTTTACCTACTAATACTGAAAGTTATAGGCTAGTATCAGTGAGCTAATGAGTGGTTACTTAAAAATTAAAACCAACCAAGCCAACTTCACTGGTAGATAAGACTAGCTCACTAATCTTAGTATAGCCTACTTGAAATTGTAGCCTATGAATAGCTACAACTTTTTCTATAGAGTTGTTACCACAATGGTTAATAATGGTACTTTCTAAAATGATACATCTGAACTATCTGACAAAGTGTTAGCATGCTAGTAACGTCAGTTTGTGCAATGGTATTTCTATATTAGCTGAGTTTCTGTTCACATCAAAATGGGCTCAGATGTAAAAACGATTGAAAGTCATGTTGACGGTGGACCAGGAGAAAATCAAACAAAACAAAAGTGCCTTTGCTAAAAAAAAATCAATAGGGCACCACAATTCGGCTTCATAAAACTGTTGGTTTTGGAAATTGTGTCGCCGCTTGTTTTTCTACTTTTATCCCCTCAACTGTAAAGCTTTATCACAAATATAACCTCATATCAGCAGAATTCAGGTGTTGTGCCATAATCAGATCACGATATGATAGCCTACTGCAGTTAAAAACGTTTAACTGAACTGCAAACGACTCAGGAGGACCGATTTTTTTCCACAAGCACATAATCCACAAAAGTGTCTGTATATAGGAGCTTTTCTGATAGGGGGGAGAGTTTCTGTGGCTCACTTCAGCAACTCTCTCTGGACTGTGTAACATCATGAATGTTTTAGATTAAAAAGCTACAGCTCAGATGTAGCAAAAATAAACCCTTTGCCCTTGGTGCGGTGCAGAGAGAGGAAGGGAGTGTGGAGAGTCACGGATTACCTCCTTTTCCAGGATGGGTGATTCATTTCCTTGTCTTCAAAAGTAACAAGTGATCTCTATTACTTTCGGAACAATTTCAGGGAAATGGTTGCTGCATATAAAATGGAGGAGGGCTGAAATGAAAGCAGACAGACAGCTGATGGTTGTAATTTTAAAGAGGGTGAGATATAAAAAGGCCCTGAACACTTGTGTTGACAGCAGGTCCCCCAGGGGCTGGTGGTAAGACTGAAGGTTGGAGGTTTTGTTTGGCCTCCGGAGGGAACATCTCTATAAAAACCAGGCCGTTTTAGCCAAACTCACAGCTGAGAGAAATGATGTTATTCCCCCGTTTTAACATAATCTGTTGACAGTACGGATGAATATGGTCTAATTGAAGGCTGTAGACGACTACTGCAAGCAAATGCATCTATCAACAGTCTTTTTATATATCCGCAGATGTAAAAACAGACTTAAAGTAGAGACAACATAATGTATTTATGTCAGGTAAAAACAGACAAATATACAAAATTATGTGCAGTTTCTGACAAGTTTTGTTATAAAATATGAAGTAAAACTGGAAACATAACTCTTAATTTTGCTGTAACTGTGTGTTGCTAAACTGCACTGCTTCTAACTGTGTACATAAATACTGTACTTTTTGCTTTTTAACTCATTCTTGCTTGGGATAGACATGAAAGTGACAAAAATATATATACAAATATATGCAACATTTAATTTTAGGATTGCAATCCTTTCTAATTAATAAAACTAAATACTTTCACCCTAGATAGTAAAGGTTAAAGATAATGTCATATCTACATGTTTTAATCCCTCTGCAGGGGATTCTCCTGAGCCAAAACCAACTGTGTAAGTAATTTAGCCTGTTTTCTTTTAATGCTTAAGTGGCAGAAGATAAAAAAAAGAAGGATTGGGACGCTAAAGCCTCAATTCACCATTGGTGGTGGGATTATTTAAAACATAGTAAACAAAGTCCTGCATCAACACCGGCAGTGAAGCATTAGATACATAAAAGTGAGGTAATGGTTACACTCTGGATTTCTACAACTCTGGGGGAAGAAGATGCTGAGCTCGTACGACGCTGACCGCTGAGTAACTCCACACAGCAAAACACCCACTCTCTTCTTCCCCTACAGGATCTCTGCTCATGTCTATTCTCAATGGCCGACTTCAAAGCGAGGACTGAAAAAAAAAAAAATATATATATATATATATAAAAAAGCAGTGAGAACTGGAGTTGGGAGATGATGATGATGGTGATGATGATGTGCACTGATTCACATTAGGATTTTATGCACGTGGAGATTTCTGCTCATTTTTTATTACAGCACTGAAGCAGTGGGGTGATGACTTTATTAGGAGTGTGTCCTCTACTTGGCCTTTTTAAAAAATATATATATATAGTATATGAGATAAAACCGGATCCAAACAGGACCAATGATGATGAGCCTCACATAAAATAACTGTGTACATGATTGCAAACAACTGCTTTCACTGTAAACATCTGTCAGATTCTTCTATCAGAGCCATCAATAGCAAATACTAATAGTCATTTTACTCTGTCGGAAGGAAACAAAATCTGTCCGGCTTCACCTCTAAAAAGCTTGCACATAAACTTGTTCTATCTAGTTTGGTTAATACAAACTCTCCCAACAGTTCATCACATAAATGGCTGCTCCTAAGTTTATCCCTCCCACAAATATAAACCACATCTTTATGGGTCTTCGAGTGAGAGGGGGGAATGGAAAAACAAACTTTTAAAAACAGCATCAGGACACCACAACAAACACACTTATCTTTGGTAATGCACAAAAAAAAAAAAGAAAAGAAAGAAGCTGGCACTTGAAGTTTTAATCCTTCTGGAAAACAGCCAGTCAAGCAGAAGTGCTGTGTGTCTCTGTGTTTAGGGACGAAAAATAAATTAAACTTAAAACTTACAACCAAGAAGCTGCAAAGAGAAGTGGACAAGGGCAAAAAGGCTGCTGCAACAACCACCGTCATTTATATTTTAAACAAATGACCAGTTGTGCTAATTAAGTCTTAAATCATTTAATGCCTAAATTAATAATAACTTTTCTGACATTTGATTTTGGTTTTTTATAGATTCAGCTCATTAAATTTAGACATTAAAACATTAATGCTACATATATCCGTGTTACTTTTCTTCATAACCATCGTTAGCTACAGCATTGAGATTAATTTGGTTAAATAGGAAAAAGTTTAATTTTCCTGTTGAGTCAAATAAACTGTTTCGAAAAGATCACAAATCAACTGTCAGGGGTGTTGACTTGTTCAGGCCTGATAATTAAAGTGAAGTTTGTGCTTGTTCTCACAGGATTTTTCCATTGAATTGTAAATAGAAACATTTCACTATGAATATTCAGGTGGACAAAGAAAAATCATGTTTCCCTGCTGAACAGCGCACCTCAGGCACAAACCTCAGGCACAAACCGGACAATGAAACTAATTAATGTTTCAAATTAATGAGAACATTTCTAATAGCCAACACAAAAATCCATCCAAGACAATCCCATCTGACCTCAGACACCGGAGATTAAAATCAGAATAGAGTCAAGCTACTGATTCGCCAATAAACCAATTAACCAATTAACCTAGTGTTTGTGTCGTTGCACTGTGGGAGGAGGCAGAAGAGAAAACACACAGAAAGGTTGAAGGTTTTAAACCTAGAGCCACTGTACCACTGTGCCACCATAATAATAAATCATAACTAAACTAACTAAAAATATTGCACATGGTAAAATAACACTTTTGCTTTTGGGATATAAACTCTTGTTTCCAAAACCAAGAATAACTTTCATATTTAAAGCCCCAGTGTGTAACTTATTTGGCTTTTTATTAGCAAAAATCAAATATTGCTTTCATAAATACGTATTTCAGTCGAAGTCGAATCACACCCACATACAAATGAAAGCTTTCTCGTACATTAGAATGAGTTGTTACAAGTCGTTACAAATACATAAGTGGGCGATGCACCGAACCGAGGCGGCCATGTTGCATCGCCATTTTTTTTACGTTGAGTGGCAGCGTGACCGTAGGTAACCACGGAAACTCAGCGGAGCTGTCGGCTCGGCCTGTTAAAACTGTCACCACTGTGTAGTGTGAGGAAGGACGGAGGCACTGGTGTTGCATTCAGGTGCAGTCAGGCAGACGGCCGTCGGCAAACCAACCGGATGTCATTTTACTCCACAAGAGAAAGACGGTAAAACGTGATTCAGGTAAACAATACGACATCACCATGACAACATATTGTCACGCCTGTATTGTTTTGCCTCGTGCTGGCGGACCACTTGTTTACAAAGACGCTTGTTTATCCTGTTACATGCAGCGTCTGTTGTCTGTCTGACGTCTGCCCGATTTCACGTGAATGCAACATCAAGAATACGTTCTGATCAAGGGGGCAGTTGTCGGTCTGAGAAGTGAAGCTCACTTCCGCGTTCAAAAAACTGCAATCCGCTCGGATTCCTCTGGGGGCTGGTGTCAGAAGGGAGCATTCCCCATAGACCCCCATGTTAAAATCGCCGACTTTACATCCTCAGTAAACATGTTAAAAGCCTGGTGTCAGAACGTTTTTTCGTCTCAATCGATAGTTTCTACCCCCGCACACACTCTGAGGGGGGTGAATTTTTTTTTAACTCTATAGTTTTACTGTTATTAGGTTAAAATTCTGGCCAATCAGGGCGCGGAAACGTTGAGCGACAGGTCCGAGCAGCTCCGTGGACAGGCTGCTTCGAGGCCAGTGGGCGGGATCTCGGCCGGCCAATCCAACATGGCGCTGTTCAGGCCGCCATATTTGAGTCACAAAAACGACTCCCCAAAACCAATGGGTGACGTCACGGACGCTACGTCCATTCTTTTTACAGTCTATGGTTCTGATATGCAACCGCACCGCTAGATGGGGGGAATTCCTACACATTATACTACCTTTAAAATACTGTGCACGTTACATCAGAGTTTGGCCCTACTACAAAACAGTTTGTAAAAGCATCACAAACACAAACACAAACATAGGACAGACGAGCGAGGTTGTTGTTGTTGTCTGGACTCATTACGTTGTGCTTGCGCTAGAGTATATTATGTGAGAAACGTACAGTCTAAAGTTACTGTTTACTTGCGACTCCCCTCGTTTCAAATCACCCACCTACAAAACCACCACACACCTCAATTATTCATTGACGGAGCAACTTCAGTGTCTGAGTCCATCTCCAGCTGCTGCACTGACAGCACCAGCTCCCTGCACCATGTCTGGTTTTAGCGCTGCAGGTGTGAAGAGGGTAACGCAACGTTGTAGGTCGGGAGCTTCAGTTTTGGAGGGCAACCGTCCGTTTTTTCACTTTCACGGCTTCCACCTCTCCGAGGCGAGCCGCTGAGGAGGACACTCAGGAGTGTATTCAGAGCACAGCTAAATAATGAGGCTGAAGTGGAGAGAAGCATTAGAGCCGTAACCAAGCATCCAATAAATTATGGGTTATGTGACACAAGGGTGCGATCACCACAGCCATCGTCTCACCAACCGGAGCCACCAGGTTCTCAAAGAGGAAGCTCCCACACAGATTCATGCAATTAAAAAGCCTCGTTTGCAAAAAACATCAGCTGCAGATTTGTTGATTCAACTTTCA
Organism: Trachurus japonicus; assembly: GCF_045865225.1. Classification (NCBI taxonomy): domain Eukaryota; kingdom Metazoa; phylum Chordata; class Actinopteri; order Carangiformes; family Carangidae; genus Trachurus; species Trachurus japonicus. The sequence continues at coordinate 15,514,023 of NC_140915.1, read as the reverse complement.
GATGAACAATTTTAGATTTTCTGTTCTGAGTACCAGCTGTTTTTATGTATTTTATTTTAAAGGGGAGTGATGTTTTTTAAAAAGAGACCCAGAGGAGTTTGCTTTTGGTTATAAAAGAGTCTCATTAATGTGGATGAATCTACGTTACCCACTTGTTAATGGGTCCATTTTCGTTTTGTCTTTAGTTATTTTGATATTATTATTTAGTGGTCGACTCGCCCAGTATTTCCTACTTTTAGTTTCCTGGCATGGGAATAACGCTGCCGAATCGCCGTTTACGACGGTATCTGATCGTCTTTGAATCTCCGTTCTTGATTAATGAAAACATTCTTGGCAAATGTTTTCGCTTTCGTCCGTATTGCACCGGTCCAAGGATTTCACCGTGCGTGCGGAGGCTCGTGGGAAATGTAGTGTGAAAACACTCCGAAACTCCTCGTTGTCCCTTTAAAAAACATTAAAATTCTCATGAGGAAAAAAAGCCAGACATGTTTAATAATTGATCCTTAATTAAAAAGTAAAAAAAAAAAAGTAATGTGGCCTTAAATGAAAAAATCAGAGAAGATAAATAATTAATTCAATTCTGAAAAAGTGAAGTCAGAATTAATAAAAGAAAAAAACTTAATTCAAAGATTTAAAAAAGTGTAATGTGACCTTAGTCCTGAAAAAATCCACTCGGACAAAAAAATCAGAATTAAAAAAAGAAAAGAAAAGCAAAGCAAATTGTACCCAGAAACCTAAAATCCAATGAGTTCATGTTTTTCTACTTTCTTTTCCTACATTATTACAAAAAATAAATAAATAAATAAACAAATGTAGCAGACTAAATTTTTTATTCTTGCAGCGACAGGACCAACAGCTTGGACGTGAGTGTTTTTATTTATAGTGACGTGATGCTGGTTCAACACAGACCTGACTATAAATGTAACAATCAATGCAACAATCACAGCCACAGTGAGAAACAACAATGGCACAATTTCCCTCATTGAAAGTGGAAAATTGAAAGCACTTTCAGATGATTTTGTCTCACTTTTTTTTTTTTTTACCCCTTTTCTTTCTTTCTTTCTTTTTTTTTTTTAAAGCTCAGTGACGCTGAATGAAAGATAAGAAAACAAACATCCATCAATGAACTCTTTGTGCTGCTGAAACAATCCGACTGCTCAGGGAAAAAAAAAAAAAAGAACAATACAGGTTTACGTGAGGTGAAGAGAAAACAGAGTGTGTCCTGACGCGACCACCACGCTGGACGACGTGAAGCGACCAATCCTGAGATTAATTTTTCATCCACCTCGACTTGGATAAAATCTATAAGTGGAGCTTCTTGTGAAGTGACGAGCACATCCATTAAAACACCCGGGAGTCGAGCCAGAAGCCGAAGTGTCTCCAGTCCAGGCTGCATGTTCTCATTATTTACCAGAAAATAAAACCTTTTTTTACATCCTAAAGCCTCTCCTCTCTCTTCAGTCAGACTGGTGTTTTTAATCATCTTCACAAATTCTGAAAAACATCGATTGAAAGCGCCCAAAGACCAAAGATTATCAATCAGACGGTTTTAGCCCAAATATTGATCAGACTGTCTTGGATGATGGAGATAAGATGAATTACTTCTTACACTGAGTAGTGTTTTCTCTTAATAATAATAATAAGCGCTGAGGTCTTTTACACTGCTACTTCCTTCGCAAACAAAACTTTGCCAATGCACAAAATTGATTATCACACTGTGGAAGAGGAAATGAAATGATATGATCGCAGCGTCTTTGAGGGGGAAAAAAAAAAGTAGCTTTAATTCAAAGTCTCACCAACACTGACACTACTCAGAGATGATAAACAATATACAGTATATATATATAAAAAAAAGGAATAAATCAAAGTGTGAATGAAATTAAAAATTGTTTTGCCAGTGAAAGTTCACCGCCGCTACCAGGAGCTGAAGTCTCCGAAGCCGGTCTTGCCTTTGGACTTCTTAGCGGTTGCTGCTCCGCTGGTGGACGGTCCGCTTTCATCTTCAGGCACCGGGCGTTTTCTGAAAGAAGAGAAGGAGGAGGAGGAGGAGGAGGAAGAGGAGGACGGGGATATCAACACACAGGACTTTTCACAATCAATCCGCCGTTTCCTCGCAGAGAGGTGTGGGTGACTTGTAGATTGTGAGTTTTCTCTGATCTCCTCTCGTTTTTTTTCTGAATTACGCCCGCACAACTCTTTTCTCTTGTTTAGTGTCTTTGTGTGTGTGTGTGTGTGTGTGTGTACACAGTATCTCAGCCTCTCAGTTTTTCCTTTTCTATTCAACAGTAAACAAAACGCCTCCTTCTCAACGACATGAATGAATGTACATGAGGTTATTACTTCAGCTGGAGCCTTTTACCTTCACCTGACTGGATGGAAGCATGACTTGCTTTATAAATCCCTTCTTCAGAAACACGACTAACAACTTTTGTCATTAAATTCAATTAAATTCATGCAAAACCACTGATGCACGTTGCCTTCAAGGACAGTTTTTCAGCAAGCAGTCTCTGTATTTACCTCTAAAACAACTCTGTCTGGTAACGTTCTGTTATTATCTCACAGCGTGGTGAATGTGCAGGTCACAACTTGTCCACCAGAGCGTTTTGGAGTTGTTGGATTGTGTATTTGATGAGTTTGATGAGGGAAACCAAGATCCTATGAGCCTCGGTAGCGTAGCTCTGAGCAGCTTGTGTCTCTGCTCCACCGTTCTAAAAATAGCTTGCACCGACAATTAAAGGTAACGAACCTACTGCTATGACTATAGGGATTATGGCAATGGGCCAATTTGCCAAAATGTTGAACTATCCCTTTAACAGTAAACAGATCAGTGTGCTTTTTGGGGGAAATAGAAACAACGAGCTAAAAGAAACTGGAAAAAACAGAAAATCAAGAGTTCAGTGATATTATTATTGTATATTCATCACTGTACAGAGCTCATCTACTTGTACGCAAAACAGACTTTTATCATTTTAACCTAATGATCTGCTTTCAGAAAACTTGTGTGCATTTCACTCTGAGCTGCTGATTGACTTTTAACGACTGTCATTTCAATTTCTCCTTTCGAAATGCTACAGATTCACTCATCACGTGAAGTAAATTATTGTTTTTATTTCACTTTTACTGAACTGTTTTCTGCCTCAAAGTTTGACATGATGGAGCAGCGGAAAAAACAGCAGGAATGAATTCCACCACAAAACCATAAACCACCTTAAAAGCCAAATACGGCTGAATTTTAGTAGTGCAAAAGGAAAAGAGTCTAATGGTTTAATCTCTTTATGTTTGATATCTGATTGGCCCGACCATGTTGACTGCACATTATCACCCAGACATAAAGCTGAAACTAAAGAGAAATATTTTGTGATATTAGAAAATCCAAGGCAATGTACATAAACTGAATAGAAATATGCTCTGGATAATAAACCTGAATCCTCCCCGCGGGGGGAAAAGGAGGGTAATCTTCTCTGTAATTGGCATTTTGCACATGATGTCTCTGCTCATTTTTTTGTGCTGCTGTGTAATAATGTTTTATCACCCATTCATTACTGTATTGTTTCTTCTCAGGTCGCTGTGTGAAAGCATTTAATGCGGTTTGTGTGGAGGCCAGCAAAACTTTCTTTTCTTTTTTTTTTTCTTTTTTAAATCCACATTCTGCAAACAAAGCAGAAACAATGTTCTTCAACTTCGGGGTTTTGTGCACATGCAGCTTTTATTTATATATACGTCACAGCGAAGCCCCTGGATGAGTCACTACTACTTTAAAAAGCAGAGGAGAGAGAGAGAGAGTGCTGTTTGTTGAATGGCAAATGAGGATGTGTGTGTGTGTGTGTGTGGTGTGTTCTTACGCTGATGCAGGATTGATGTATTTCCCCACGCCCTCTTTGAAGGTCTTGGGCGCCTGAGCCTCCTTGGCTTTCTTCAGGGAGACGCTGGCCTGCTGCCGCTCCTCCTCCTGCTTCTGCAGCTCCTTCTCTCGCTCGGCCACAATCTGAAAAAAAATAAAAAATAAAACACAAACCAGGTGAATCCAGATCGAATACAGATACAGGTCAATTGTCTTTTCTGGAGTGACATTTTCATCGTTTCAAATCTCCTCATCGGACACTGGACAAAATCTTTATTCTGACACTTCTGAATTCATTTGATTAAATTAATCGGTCGGCCAACAGATAACAAATCTGATTAGGCTAAATTGATTGATTTTCCACACAGAAACAATAAATCAGCCTTAAGGGATAGTTCACCCAAAATTCAAATTTCACTCATTATCTACTCCCCCTCATGTGGACTAAGGGCTGGGAGAAGTTTCAGAGTCCTCCGTGGCTTCTCTGAGTTACAGCGGGGCTCCGTGCAGCACTGCATGTCCATATGACGGTTGCGAACGGAGCTCACTTTTCTTCGTCCAAAAAGACACACCAAAAAACATCCAAATACCTCCATAGTGCTCGTCTGTAATGTCCCTCTTGTATTGAAGCCCCAACATGAGAAATTGTTCCGAAAAAAATTAGATAAGTCTATATTTTAAAGGAGCTTGAGGCAGGATCAAGGAATAAAACTCATTAGCGATACAACGGCCGTAGCGGCCGTCAGGGTTACTGCAGCCATCAGCCAAACTGGTGCGGGAGCGCGCATCAACTCTCCACAGCAGCAGCTGATGCTGTGACAGTGACACTGTGGCTGAATTGGAAACGGCGTAACGTTACTATACCAGTGTTTTCCATTAATCAGCCGCCACAGTTTCGTTTGGGTCCGCCGCAGCAGTCTCTCACAGAAAAAAAGAACAGCTTTCACTATCTCTCATCTCTGCCAGTCAGCCCCTCTCCCTGCTGTCTCTCTCACCACACACACATACACGTCGCGCTTGGCTGTTAATAAACAGTAAATGCGCCGTGCCGCGCTCATTGTACAGTGCTCAATTTACCGCAACACCCGGAGGTTGACCGCCCAGGCATCAGGTCAGCACACCGAACACGTCGGAGAATTTCCTTACAGGCGTTGTTTGGATAAACTGACCACGGATGAATCCATCGGCTCATTGTAAAACTATTTATTTATTTATTGAAGTAGCCTAAATATGGTGATTTTTGTACGTACAGAGCCCCAAGGCTGCGCTGCTCACACACACACCTGAAGCTTCACTTTTCATTCAAATGAACTAATGCGACTGCCACAGTGCCACTGTTAGATTTCATCAATGAGACCAGCATTTATCTCCTAAAAACAATTCAACCAGCCGGCAGAAAACCTCTAAAAACCTGTGGGGAAGTTACTCGGCTCGTTTTCTTCCCTGGGAGGAGGACAGCTGTTGCCCGGCCGATGAGCTCAGCTCCCCGGCTGCAGCCTCTGTGACGAGCCGCTGCTGCTGCTGCGTGTGTGTGGCTCTGCACTCCTCCGAAAAATGTCGGAGCAAATCTACTTACAGACGTTATTTGGATAAACTGATAACAGATTGGGAATCTAAACTGTCACTTTCTCGCATGAAAAAATATTAAAATGTAAGAAAGTGACGTTATTTCTCTACTCGCTGCTCACATAACTGTTCAGGCTGCAAGACATCCACCGACCGCCGCTGGTCACAAGCGGTGGAAAGCCAAAGCTGTCGAGGACGCGCATGCAGCGTCATTTGACGTCACATCCGCGGACAGCGCGGGAAATTCGGACCCAGAACTGCAGCGCATTATGCAGCACACAGCCTGTTCAAGGCAACAGAGAGATACGCGAGTGTGCTCATTCTTTTTGGTTTTGAACGCTTCATCGTCCATTAGCAGTAAAAAACTTAAAACGCCATGTGCATTTCTTCACAAATCCTGCCTCATGAACCTTTAAGCTTGTTTGTAGCGGAAGCTCCCAGTGTTGCTCTGCCGGAATCTCGCGCGATTTGCGGAGCTGTGAACTGGGTGGCAGTGCAAATTGCACTGACACAGGCAAAGCAGTGAACTGAGACACTGGGAGCTTCCACAAGCTTAAAATATAGACTTATTTAATTTTTTTGGAACAATTTCTCATGTTGGGGCTTCAATACAGGAGGGACATTACAGACGAGCACTATGGAGGTATTTGGATGTTTTTTGGTGTGTCTTTTTGGACGAAGAAAAGTGAGCCCCGTTCGCTACCGTCATATGGACATGCAGTGCTGCACGGAGCCCCGCTGTAACTCAGAGAAGGCACGGAGGACTCTGAAACTTCTCCCAGCCCTTAGTTGACATGAGGGTGAGTAGATAATGGGTGAAATTTGAATTTCGGGTGAAGTATCCCTTTAAGTTAACAGGAGCTGTCAGCTAGCTCAAATATCTTATTACACTAACCTAACTAGCAATCTAGTATTAGCATAGTAAAGTTCTTAATTATTTTTTCTTAATATCTCATCATTTCTAAATTTGAATTTTGGGTGAACTAACTTAACAAGGTTGTGTTTTCAGCCAAGGCAGAGAGCCTCCATTCTCCCTGGAACTAGTTACAACTCATTGATTTAACCAGCACTAGGACTCTGGAGCTGCTTAATAAAAAGGTAAAAATGTAGCATAAGATTAAGATAAAAATCCTGCATAGCTCCTCTTTAAAACTGATCACGTTGTAGGAAGTCTGATCATCACGCTGATCTTGTTCCTGAGTTACAGCGTCAAACAACTGACCAGAGGTTGATTTTGTAACTTTTGTAACATTCGGCCACAAAATGTCCTGTCTGTCCTTCTAGACAGATTTGACTTAAACTGTTTTATAATTCCTGTGTGAATTCAAAGCTCGAGATGAATCATGAACAGTTCATCCTTGAGTCCAAGTTTGTTTTTCTCTCAGCGTCTGGTAGAGACAAAACTGGACGTCATCATCATCGACAGCAGCAGCAGCAGCAGCAGCGTGGTGGAGGCATAAAAACAACAATTTTTTTTATTATAAACCTATTATTGGAAACAGACAGACACAAACCTGAGCGTCAGCCTCTTCGTATGGGTCCACGAACACACTGGTGCTGAGGATCTTTATCTCCGACTGTGAAACAGAATCAAAGAGAAAACAATCATGATAGAAACTACGGTAAATGATGTGTAAATGATTTAAAATATCAATCAAACTGTATCTAATACAATTTTCTGCTCGCGGTTGGGAAATATGGTCATATTTGGAACGAGGGAAACAAGACAACAAGGTGTGAGTGAAAAATCTTTAAACTACATTTGTTGTTTTGCTGTAATTCAGGATAATGAAATGATCAAACAGACTGAACTGAGCTCGTCATTGGCTTTTTTTCCCCTTCTCTCTCACACAGCCCTGCGTCATTTCTAAATCTGAACGCCTGATCTTTAAAATGATCCACATAAAGGTCGAAATACTGTCAGGGCTCAACGGCTCTGCCTCGTCCTCTACATCGCCTTTAATGTTTGTGATGCAGGAACTTAAACTTTCTCCACTGTCGCTCTCTGCAACTTCCTGAACTTCATATTAAAGATCATGAAAGTTAAACTTGTAGTGAATTATTTCTCACTTTTGATCCCATTTAATCCCAAATTTTTCCCAGACATGAAGATATCCAAATCATGTGCCATTTGCAAACCTTTGAAATAATCAATCATTATTTTTAAAAAATATTCATGGAAAAATAGGAGAAAAAGTGTGTTTTATAGTCGGCCACAATCGTGACCGGTGGGATAATATGTATACTAATTTTACATATCCATCGTAGAACAACTAAAAGCAAAAACAAAAAGACGCCTATCAACATTACCATTGTCACTTTTGTGCAACATTTATGAAATGCATACTGTAACTTTGTTGTTGGATTTACATTTTAGTGCTATATTGCTTTAGTGTACTTTTACCATTGTACCATTGTAATGTAAATTTTTAGTGCAATATTGACTTAGTTCGCTAAACCTAGGGGTCACTCAGAATAGAGGTAACCTGCATAACCTCAGTCTTACTTTTGTTCAGGTTCAAATGTAATTTCAAAAGACATAAAAACCAAAATAACTACAAAATGCACATTTTAACAAATTTGATGCAAGCTTTTACAACACTTTTTAAAGAAAATTCATGAATTGCTCATCTTGCCAACCCTTATTTATCACTGACTCATGTATGTATGAGACTTCCTTCGTACAACGTCTCTGTAGAAGAGGTGGCTGCTTAAATTAAATCCTGTTTCAGCCAACTGAGGCCTTAAAACGCCCATGAATCCTACCTTTGGTTTGTCTGTTTTGGGATCACTCTCCACGTTCTCCATGGCTGTGAGAGCTTCAAATCCACCAACAACCCTGCAAAAACAAAATAAAAAATAGAAAAGTAAAAGATCCTTTAATTAAACCTTTGATAAATTGTCATTTATAAACTATATATCTACACGAGAGGAAAAGAAACATTCCCCATCCGGGTCCCTGATCGCTTTGATCAACATTTTTACCAAATCCAGAGTCAAATCTCATTAATTATTTTTAATTACTTGCAAGAAAGTAAATAAAAATGTCATCAACATTAAGATAAAATAAAATCCAACTGTTTTCAGCTGTGTAATGAGATTAAACACCATTAACCACAGGTGACCGGTGAATAGAGGCAGTAATTCTGATCTATGGCAACCAATCAATCAGGAAATCTCCACAATAAATTATGAGGTAATTATGAGGTCTGCTGTTAAACTGGTAAACAATGAGCTGAAAGTTGCTATAAAGTTGTTCTTCTCACATCTTACACTGTTAATTAATATAAAATGATAGCACACGGTCACTTTCAGCATTTTAGAGATGCAGAGTTGCAACTGAGCTATTAAAAATCGAATTCAAACAACTTGAAGTTAACAAGGTTTTCATTGCTTTCCAATGGGGGATCAGAACGAACTCCCCCTATAATGTTTTACTTCTCATATAACGAGTACGTCATTTCACGGCTGAGGGACTTTGCAGTTCAGAGAACATGAGTTTTACAGTGTTTGTTTGTTATCAGCACTTTTTGGCCTGGTGGTGTAAACAACAGAGCAGAGAAAACACGGTCAGTCAGTCAGAGGCCGAGAGGAAACCTGTTAGCAACTCCCCTGCTGCTGCACAGAGGTTTCAGAAGTCGCTCTCACTTTTGCTCTTTAAACTGTAAACTCTTTGTCCAGCTGCTCCTGTGGGGTCTCCTTGTTTCCATGTAGAGAGTTAAAAGCCCCACACACACTCAGAGGGAGCTGCTCCACTGTCGCCATCTAGGCTGCTCCTGACTCCGCCCCCGACTCCCAGCTCATCCAAAAATGAGTAAAGGGGGAGGGGCATGTGTGGAGCAGACGTGAACATACACTGACGAAAGCGTTTATTTCTGCTGTTAAAGAGGAACTATGCAGGATAATTAGCTTAACTATGTTACATTTGAACCTTAATTAAACAACTTCAGAGTAATTGTGATGGTTAAATAAATGACTTGTAACTTGTTACGAGAGAGATCGGAGGCTCTCTGCCTTCCACCTATAGCGTCTCTTGGCTGAAAACCAACTTTGCAAGTGTCCAGCCCTCGTCTCTGTGGCACCATGACACAAACGTGCCCTGCAACCCGTAATCTTTTGTTTATGACAGATAAGACTACACAAATATACACGTCATAACATCGTATATGATATATAACGTTATGTACCGCTCTACTGATTGATTTTTTGTTGTAAACAAATGCACATGGGCGAGAGGAGCGTAACCAAAACAGCGGAAAAGCGACCGGACTTGCATAGTTCCCCTTTAACATGAGAATCTCTCGGACTCAAGTGGCCATCGGAGGAATTGCAGTTTTTGGTACTTAAATGTTTATCTGATATATTTCATGCTGACTGTAGAATAGCACGATATCATTGATGAGGACAAGGGAATCAAAGGATCAGGAATTTTTCTAGGTGAGCAGATATTTGATCCTAGAAATGAGATAGTTTGCATGAGATAACAACTCTTAAGAATATTTGATACTGTTTAAACATGAACAGGACACCACAATAGTTGCAAATGAAATTAAAAACTGAAATTTGTTGTATCCTGTTCCCATCTGCCTGTTGTTTGTATCATAAATTATGTAATAAAGTCATAGAGTGGCCTCCATCAATTCAAAACTGCACAATTAAAATTATCAGAAGGTAAGTAAAAAAGCAGTTTTATCCTGTTATATGTAATTCTAAATTAACATAGATTTTATTGGCCAGACAAAATATGACATATTAAGATGTTAATTTTGGCTCTGGGGACAACTTCTTTTTTATATTTAGTGAAATTTTCTTTACTAAATCTTTTATGGGTTGTTCCATTGATCAATATAGGCAATGAAGCAGCTGACAGACTATTTAAAATGTCAAACTGCATGCAACATCAACAAAAAACCCTGCCTGTCTTACATTTACATTTAGAAAAATCCTCCACAGATGAGGTTAAGTGGACTGAAAGCATTAAAAAAAACCTTGACGCCAGGTTGGAGCAGAAGCTTTTTAAGTGTGATGACCACATGAAGAACCAGTCAATTGAAAGCAGCCTGAATATTTTTAGACCATGGGCCGGTTTTTATCTTTAAAAAGAAGATGACGACGACGACGACCAGTTAAGATCAGGCATGAGAGACGGAGACAGAGAGAGAGAGAGAGAGACATCAGTTTAGATGCAGCATCTACTAAATTTTTCACTGCTCTCGGCGAGGACTGAGACTGGAAGTCACAACACTGGTTTGTCTGAAGCTGCACACGAACCACATTCGTATAAAAGAATAATACGAGAAAGTGAAAGGGCGAGACGAAGACGAAGAAGTGAAGAAGTCGATTGTGTCTCTCTGTCAGGACTGTGACTGTCACCTTTTCAAAGCCACAGTCTGCCTCGGCCGCTAAATTACACAGTGAAGGCAATTTTAACAGAACAAATGAGCGGAGGTTTACCTTCCAAATACTGTGTGCTTTCTGTCGAGGTAGGTGCACGACCGGAACGTGATGAAGCTGAGGGAGAACAAACAGAAAAACACTGTGAGTGCATTAAAGAAAAAAAAAGAAAAGTAAATGAATGTGTGAAAAGTATTAGAACAAGACGTTTAGAAAAGGAAACCTTGGTCTTCATTGTTCTGTTTACATTATTATATTACTTTTCTGAACCACAGAGAACAACCTTCACAAACCATGATAAACGCATTCACGGATTTTTCTCACACAATCCAACAAGCTAAAGGTGCTGCATTCCTGATTTTTCAATTATTTCTAAAGAAAACATTTATATATATCTGTCTTAAAAGATGATATAAACATGTATGGGAATTTTTATTTTTATCTACAGCATTTCTAAATTGTATGCTGTATATTTCAGCTGCTGTTACCTGTAAATTTCCCCACTGAGGGATGAATAAAGTCTTATCTTAAAACACATGTATTACTAAATGTACTAAACCATTGCAAACCCACATTCATGGGTGTTATTTACTATAATAACACTCGTGAATGTGGGTGGGAAGAAGGGTTTTTCCCTGAAGCATTAGTGTAAAAAAAAAAATACTTGAATTTGGAGTGGGGTCTGTACTGTCTGTGCATTTTCTATATGGATTTATTAATTCTATATAAATCAAAAATATGCCATAATGCTTTTATACTATAATGCTATTTGTGCATTCAAGACTTGACTTTCTCTCCTGACAGCATTAAATGTTTTTTTCTTTCTTTCACCTCTGGGACCTCGGCAAAGAAATCGAAAAAAAGAAAGAGGGAAAGAGGAAAAACAAAAACAAAACATAATCCTCTGCTGACTGACTGTCTGGAACGGAACGATGGTTCAAAGTTCAGGAAAGAAAAGTACAAAAATAAAAAATAAAATAAATAAAACAACAACTTCTTACAACTGAGACTTGTTGGTGTTTGGGCCGGAGTTGGCCATGCTGAGGATCCCACGGCCGGTGTGAGACAGGTTGGGCCGAAACTCATCCTTGAAAGGTTTTCCCCAAAACGACTCCCCTCCTGTGGTCGGAGAAGGTGAGGGAGGGAGAGAGGGAAAACAGGAGGAGAGAGAGAGAGAGAAAGTGTTTTAATTTCATTACTGTTGCAGTTAATTGAGGTGCCAGACGTCTCAGTATCAAGGTTTCTCAATCTCATTCCTATTTTTGCTCAGAAAGTGCTTTGTTCCTTTCTCCAATCAGCTGTGAAACTGTGAGTGTGGCACAAACATTGACGTATTTTTTGCTAAGATTTGCAGCTGAAGACGTGAAGTGCTTGTTTAGATTGTAGACGTGGAGGTGTGGTGCTTCGTAGCTGTGAGATCGCCGGCGGAGACAGTCTTGGTCTGGAAGATTTTCACTTTGCGTCACCACCAGTGGTGCCCACTGCTGCTCCTGTCGCCAAGGCAACCTTGACAACAAGTAAGTTTTTTTTTTTTTTTTCCTACACTTGAGGTTTTTAAGCACCCTTGGTTTTAATCATAATGTCCCAATTCAGGCATCAGATCCTTCAGAGGATGAAGTTTGCAGTGCGTCAGCCACATCAGCCATTACTGTTACACTGTAAAAACGAGGCTCCCGTCGCCATGCAACCTCAACAACGTGTTTCAAGGCCTGTGGACCTGAGCTGAAACACATTTACTTAACATTTGAAAGTGTCTCTTTGCCAGTGCAGTTTGCTTTTACTATCACCACGCAATGAATCAGACTGAAGTTCCTCTAATGTCCACTAGAGTGAGTCAATCTTTCGTATTAAGATGTCCAAGTACAAAAAAATAAACAGGTTTACGACTAATTTCACAGGTAGTGAATTCCCTCATTCAACTCGTTTGTTTAAATTATATTATGGCTTAAAGTTTTACCTAATCAAGGACGCTCTTTGCCCATTTTTATTGTAGCTACGACTTCGGCAAAGTCATTAATCAACAATATGGCAACGTCAGTATGGTCCGTTTCGGCAAGCTGGGACAGCGGGTCGGCGCGGCGGCCTTTATTGCGTCACTTGTCTTGAGGCAAGAGACACAATAAGTGACACGCACGTCGCACATGGAAGGAAGAGAGTCTTCATTCTCCCTGTAACAAGTTAAACCATTTATTAAACCATCTCAATTACTCCAAAGCTGTTTAATTAAGGTAAAAATGTAGCATAGTTAAGCTGCAAATCCTGCATAGTTCCTTTTTAACGAGCCTTTAGATTGGGACCGTCCAATCGTATCTCTGTGATGCAATCGGTTTTTCAAGAGAAGCCTCTGAAGCAAGATGAGAAACCTGGATTTGACTCAGCTAATGTCATGTGAGTCACTGGAGGATGGGCTTTTCTATCCGTCAGTGGGTTCTCACTTGAAGGGGAACAAATGACTCATGACTCCGGCCACATTTCAGGATGATGTAGGGCTCAGTTTGATACACTTGGCACCTTTTTATTATAAACTTATTTAAAAAAATTATGGTTTTTCTTTCTTTCTTTTTTACTTATTCTCTCTCTCTCGGGCCAAGGACTGTGAAACAACTGTGAATTCAAGTTAAACCATTTCTCTGTCTTACATAAACAGATCTGACACATTATCGAGATGAAACTGAATGACTACCTTCATTAAAGAGGCTGCCTGTGAAGTTTTCCCACCACTTTTGGCACTGAAGATGAATGAGTCTTGATGAGCGGGTGGTATAATCTCGTTAGCGCAAAGACAAGGACGCTCTTGTGCTTGCGTAGCTACGTGGGAGATATAGACTATAGACTTCTCTACTGACTTCATACCTCTTATATAAAACCGTTTCCTCTTGCAAAGTATGTAACAGTTTGTCAAAGTGCAAATCTATACACAACAACACAACACCACTTTGTCTGTCAAGTGGTTGAAAAGCATTAAGAAATCACAAATGGTGTAATAAACTGATGAATTTTACTTCTTAGAATTAAACAGGAAGATGTCTTGAGCTTGAGTTAACCTCATTTCAGTCTTCTATCCCCAAAAAAACCCAGAGACAATCCTGCAGCACTTTATGAGCCCCTCCACACGGATACGGGTTTCAGTGAATCCGCTTAAGTTCTTTATAGTTTCAGTGTTTTATCCAGACATGAGCATTGTTTTGGGAGGCTGAAAACTGTATTTTTTGGGAAAAAGTGGGTAAATCTCAAAATGCCACCCCAGCGTTTTCGTGTAGAGACCCAAAACAGATCCTTTCTGGAATGATCATGTAATTAACTAACTAACTTTCTAACCTTGTAACCTGAGCCACACCGCTAGACTAAAACAACGGTCGACTACTGTCGAGTCCCTCAGACACTGCGGCTGAAACGCGCCTATTAAATAATCATCATCAATCGTCATATTTGCACTGACACGACTCCCAGTCAACATTTAATTGACTTATAATGTTTGAGTTAAAATACAGCTTTTGTCTTTGGTGTGTATATGTGGCAGTGTTACAGCATTTTGAGTGACTTTAAATGGATCTGTGTGTAAGCAAATGTTTCTTGAAAAGATGTCATATTTACGGAAATCTTTTTCAAAACGAACAAAAAACAAAGATCGTTTTGAGGGAAGCTCTGCTCCCGTGTGAATCGGGGCAGTTCATGCTGCTATACCACTGATAAACAGGTAACACGTCAAGAAGCTGAGGGAAAATGAGCCTTCTGGCTGCTACAAACCGTGACTGGCTCAAATATTTAAAAAAGCTTTACACTGTACAGACGTCTGAGAAAACAAATGTGGTCGACAAGTTTGTTAGGGCTCGAGGAAACAAACTGTTCAATCCCTGAAGGTAAACAAAAACTGTTTCTTCACATGAACACCGAACAGGATAAATGAGAAAAATGTAATGTCAACATTTAAACGTCTTCAACGAGACTGCAACTGCTACAACAGGGAAATCATTATGACACCACTCCACTCCTTCTAGGCAGCAGTTCAGTGTTAATCTGTCATTTAATTGCACCATCTGGGATTTTGGACACTTTCAGGGGGGGTTAAAATTGATAAGACTGACTTGATAAAGTGTTTAATTTTCAGCTTTTTTCATTGTGGAATATCATAATCCTCTTAGTCTGTACTGTAGTCCTAATGTATTTAGTTTGTATGTATGAAAACAAGCAGCTCTACCACCAGCGCCGTTTATGAGAGACGGGCATGATGATGTGTTTTCATAAGAAGCATAAGACTTGTTTGCCCTTGAACATGGACCCATGTTGCGAGCCTTCAGCTGTGAGTCATTATTTAGACCCGACTTCATCATTAAGAATCATCATGATGAGTATACAGGAATATGCGCCGCGGGGGATTATTGGCTCTCGACGTGGGGGGAGAGGATCTGTCGCCCCGAGGTGTGTTGCACTGTCCTGCGCTCTGCCAGCTGGTGCACATGCATTACGCTGTCTGTGTGTACAGATATATACTGTTACTGTTACTGTATACACACACATTAGTGGTGCAAGGATTAGCTCCAGTGCCATCTGCATTGCAACCATGCATATGCATAAAATGACCAATCCACCAACCACGATTTATGACACCCTCACTCCCAATCGTACACTCTTCCAGGAAATGATATGGTGACATATAAAAACTGGAGTGGGCTGATTTCACATAAACAAACATTTATTTAAAGCAAAAAAAAAAAAGAAAAAGAAAAATGGCAGCAGGTGTTTCCACACTATCCTGAACAAAGGTTGACATTTCCATTCAATATAAAACTCTGAATGTCACAGCTACTTCCTGAACACAAACCATCTAAAATCTTTCGACAGTGTTTGGCAAAAATTGAAAAACTTGATTTTAGAATTTTAGAGAATGTGATAAATAATTTTCTTGTATCATATATTATTATTTCATATACCATATAGGTTATGTATTGTACGTGTCTGTGTTTAAGCTTGAGTGTACACACGCGTGTTATGAGCCAATCAGCTCCTCCGAGGCTTTCTGCAGCCGTCGGTGACATTTTTGCATAATTTATCAACTTGCTGACATTTTACCTCAGAGAGACAGGATCATAAAAAAGAAAAAAGAGGGAAAGAGAACGAGGCAGAGGAAGGAGATGATGGAGGAGGAAGAGGGAGAGATTAACTCTCACCAAACAGTTATTGAATAAGTCAAACAGCTGCTGTTGATCTGTATCTAAATGGTACGACTACAAACTTAAACTTAACAGGATGGGAAGGAAAGATGGATGAAAACGTACTCCTCTGACTGACGGTTCACAGCTGTGAGGCTTCTCCACTAATTTTAAAATACACAACAACAAGAACATGTGTTTTTCATTTCTTATCTAGAGAGTGTGTCTGGGATTTCATTAACAAGTCTATGTTTAAAACATTTTTTTATTCCCTTTCTGGTTTTTGGATTTTTAGCTGAAATGAGGCTCCTCTCTTTCATGAACGTGGGAGAATTGTTAACGCTACAGTGAGCCGTCGGCGGGAAGTGTCTCCAACCAATTTGTGATGTAAGACGGGAGGGAGGTTCGCTTAAAATGATTTTTGTTGGATTTTCTTCCCAAGTTAAGAAAGTATCACATCGAGCTTCAGTAATTTATTTTCTACCCATGCATACATACATGATCACCTGTTTGTTAGCTCTCGTCTCTGCACACCGCGACGAAAACGCGCTCGGTAACCCGTAATCTTTTGTTTGTGACTACACAAACACACACGTCGTAACATTGTATGTGATTGATTTTTCACCGGCTTTCGTTGTAAACAAATGCACATGGCCTAGAGGAGTGCAACTAAAAAAGCGGAAAAGCGACCGGACTTGCATAGTTCCCCTTTAAAGAGGAACTACGGAAGTCCGGTTGCTTTTCCGCTGTTTTGCTAACCCTCATCTCGGCCATGTGCATTTGTTTACAACGAAGCCGGACGAGAAATCAATCAACAGAGCAGTACATAATGTTACATATCATATACAATGTTACGATGTGTATATTTCTGTAGTCTTATCTGTCTTACAAAGTTGTTTTTCAGCCAAGAGATGCAATAAGTGACACACACGTGGAAGGTAGCGAGCCTCCACTCTCCCTTATAACAAGTTAAGCCATTTATTAAACCCTCACCATTACTCCAAAGGCTGTTTAATGAAGGTAAAAATGTAGCATAGTTAAGCTACAACTCCTGCATAGTTCCTCTTTAACATTCATGGTATACAAACTGCACGCCAAAACCCACACAGCAGTGTTAGGCTTTGGGGCTGCACAAACCATGTTTAAAAGCCAGCTGAAGGTCTGTTTGTGATTTGAGTGTGTGTATGTGTGTATGTGTGTATTTGGTGTTCAGGTCCAGGTGATGAGGAGGATTTTTTTTTTTTTTTTACCCACAGGCCAGGAATTCTGCACCTTCATAAATCTGTCATGGTGGATGCATTTTGTGTGTAGTGTTCAGAGACGCCCACGGACACAAAGCACACTTTGTGCTGCAAAAACTCTCACAGCGGCACAGACGGCATGGAGGCAGGAAATTAAATGTATGAGGCCTCGCATTCGATTACACTTAGCTGCCTTTTAAAAACAAGGATATTACACCACACAGTGGCTGATTGGTTGCCCCCACACCCCGAGTCCGTACCCCACACCCAGCCTCCCTCCTTCCATATAACCCGTCAGACTTCTCTGTGTGTGTAAGTGTCTTCTGTTTCAAAGTATATTTAGTAACACTCTTGACTCGCATCTTGAGTTTCAGGCAGTATTTACGCAAAGCTTCCAAAAAGGAGCTATTAATAATTTAACCAGAGATGTGTTATGTAATTCAAAAAGTGGTTTAAGTGCAGTCCTCGTCTTACCTGTGCCGGTACCAGTGGGGTCCCCTCCTTGAATCTGGAAACAAACAGCAGAAGGTTATGTTAGGTTTCTGTGACATTGGCTGCTTACAATATCATAAAACAGTTGTTCCTTTCTTTGACTTGTAAAGTTTCTGCAAAGTGGTCAAACATTTCCCTCTTGTCAAACAGCCAAGATGGGGTCATGTTCCCTCTAATCAACGTCAGAGCTCTGCAGGACCCCGGCCTCTATTGTTCACAGTTACTGCTCCTAACTTTCCTATTATTGTTGCTATAGAAGTTTTACAGCTGTAGGATTTTTGATGAGTCTGGTTCCTGTTCTGTTTGTGCGGAGCCTTCCTGCTCACATCAGAGGCATTTTGAAAATATTTTCCATTGTTTGTTTTTAAGTTGTTTGGGCTCCATTGTAGTTGACGCTCCATTTTTTTTACTCTTTTCCTGTGTTTTTATTTTAAAGGCCCAGTGTGTAAAATAGGGGGGGAAACTGTGACATCTAGCGTTCAGATTCTAGTTTGCAGTGCTCACTTGCTCGCTTGCTCGCACTCACTCCTCCCGTCGGCAAAGTGACGGTGGCCTCCGAGGACAAAAAAAAAACGTATTTACCACGACTGGGATGACTGGGAGTATTTCAGGAGCATGGAGCGATGAGGTGAAGATCTAAACCATTTTACGATAAGATGGCTACACTCTCTAAAGTAAGACCCTTGTTATACTGTATGTTTATATAAAAGAATAATTATAAGGCTACGAAACCCAAACAAATTTCATTTTATAGCGATTATACACTTATACAAATATATTCAAGGGTAGTATATTCAGATATTGCCAATAAACCTTGCAAATTATTACACACTGGACCTTTAAGTGTTGAGCCATAAGAAGGTAGATTCATGGTTTTAAGAACCAAATGACATCTGGGTGTAGTTTCACATCTCCTCTCTCAGCTTCTCTCCGGAGCTCAAGTAACAACAGGTCGGTGTCAGCCAATCGGAAAAGAGGAGGCTCTGAGTCTCTGTCTTCTGATTGGCTGTCTATTTAATGAGTGATCCAATAAAAACAGAGTAAAAACACTCAGAGAAACCATATCCTGCAAGTGTTGGATGGTGGGTCCAGGTGGTGGTGGGCGGGGCTTTTGGTGACTGCTTTGTTGTGACATCACAAAGTGACAGGAAGTCCTGACGGCTGGTTTGAAGGCTCAGTTTCTGAATACAGGCCGTGTGCATTTCTCTGTGGACTGAGGCTTTGATACTTTCACAGTATTAATATAGAACCTAGTGCTGCTTTATAATCAATAAATATTAGGCTAATCAACAGATAATTAATATGGGACCTTTAAGTTTACTTTTACAACTATGTAAAACAGATAGCCAAAAGTATATATTTCAAGGTCTTCTAAAGCAAACTGTAGCTGGTAAAACTGGGTCTAAGGATCTGAAAAAAAGTAACTGCAAAATGTCAACAATATGTAAACATAAAATTAAACCACCAGCCCTTCAAACTATATTCATAATGAGGGCGTGCAAATGTATCATGTGGTTGGACAGAAGCACAGTTGACCTCTGCAACATCCTGATAAACTGCATTAAAGGGGAAAGCGAAGGCCACATTTATTGTCCCTATTAACACTCTGCTTTTAAAGTGTTTGTTGTTATGAAAATATTCACTTCAAGGCCGCCCCTTGTCTCCTTCAGAGCCGCGGAGGATAAGTCGAAGGCCTAAGAGGCGCAGTAATTATGGATAAACAATTCACAGCTTGCCGCTGCGTATGAAAACCAGGGGACAGAATGAAAATAGGTACGAGTCCTCTTGAGACCAGATGTCCACTCAGAGCCACTTTAATTACGGGGAGCGGAAGCTGTGAAATCCACAGACGAGCTGCTGATCAGAGACCCGCAGTTTCAAAATGCTCAGTCTGGGTTGAGAAGCTTCGGCTAGAGAGAGAGAGAGAGTTTGGGCGAAGACCTCTTCAGAATAATGTTTTCCTTTCCTGTGTGCGTCCCTCGGTTCATGCAACATGGGAATTATGTTATGTTGCCATTGGATGCAATGACGTGCCCCATTTGTTCCTCTGCTGCCATTTGCACAGGTTTGAAAGAACATGATGGTGGTGATCCCTGCCTTCCTGCTGCGTCGGCAAAATGGCAGCCATTGAAGGTGAGAAGTGTCGTTTTGAAGGCAGCATCTGGGTTCGTACAGTCTCTGCATGACGCTGTACTTGCAGCCAAAATAGCGAATCAAATTAAGACGTAATGTACGGGGTTTTCCAAAATGATTTGTCTGCCATTGATTAAATTCCTTTATGTGATCAGACAGTGAAGTGTGGCGACAGAGAGCCGAGAGTCGAACCAGGGAATGACGACTCAGCTGTCTAATGTTTCCCTGTCTGTGTAGCAATAAAACACTCACGTGCACTGAAGGTAATTCAATAATGTTTTGGTTTAAAGCTTGTCAGACAGTAGTCATGTTTCCATCCAACTATTTTAAAACACATTTTGAATTAGCTCTTCAAAAAACCTGAGTAAAAACGCCAAAAATGCGTATCAACTCAAATGCGCATCACGACGTGGAAAATTTGTTCTATCAATACAGATAAATGTGCTTTAGTGCTATGAAAATGGATAAGCGAACAGGTTACGCGTGCAGGAAAGGACATGGACAACAGACGTGGCTGTTACTATAACTCTTCCAAGACCACAAATCTATCTGGAATATTATTTCTTCAAAAACTCTCCATTATCTTCCCTCTTTTGCCACCAGCTTCCCCGTTTGTTCACCTTTTTATCGTCGAACTTATGACGTCATTGCACGTGCTGTAATTTTCTCCTGTGGATTGACAGCTGACTTGAGAATTAGTGCATAACTGTATTGGATGGAAACACGTACAAATGTGCATTTACTTTTGCCGCATAAAAATTCGCTCAGGATTTGCGATAGAAATCGGATGGAAATATGACTAGTGAGTGACTTCAGCTACAGAGAGAGGGTGAGTGGGCTGGAGTATAAACCCACCTAAATGTAGTTTATCCTGCTTTTTAGTATAACATTTATTCACTCAGATGTTGGTCAGTTTTGATCTGAAAATGTTACGAGTTATATTCTGCTGTCTTGACAACAACATGCATGTTTGTTGTGAGCATTCAACCTGTGACATTTCCAGTAATGGTGGTGTCTCTTTTAAGACGCTCCGACTGATTCGCAGAATTACAAAGATTAGATAGTTTCTTTTTACTCTGCGAGGAGCCTTGAAACACTTTTATTACTTCTTTCATATTGCAGCTCTCGGTTTTACTGTTTAACCCAATGGCACCTGTCTAAACTGGGAGCTCATACAACATTTTGTCAAAGTATTGCACTCACCATGAAGTTCCTGATGGACCTGTGGAAGACGGTGCCGTCGTAGTATCCTTTCTTACACAGGCGGGTGAAATTCTCTCCGGCTTTGGGAACCTGGGAGGAAAGAAAAGAACAGGAAGACGAGACGAGTTTATAAAAGAGACAGACAACCACTTTAAAAACGGGGATATTATCTTTCTCTCGGTAATTAGTGTAATCGTCCACCAACAGTTCCTCAGTTGGGCTCTCAACAGCCAATTATATCAGCTCATTATTTAAAATCAGTGGTGCCTTCTATTAATTAATAAACAGCACTGAAACCACAACTTTAACACACACCGATCAGAACTAGGGATGGAAATCACCAGAGGCTCTGCAATATGATATTATCACTATACCTGTGTCTCGATTAGATATTCAAAATGTTGCAAAAGGCTTTTTTCCAATTGCAAATTATGTCTCTAAATGAAAACTTTCTTGACATCTGTTTTTTCTTCTAAGATAAACTTCATGCACAATATTGTGATACTATACTGTATCTATTTTTCTCCCCACCCCTAATTACAACCACCTGCCTAATATTGTGTTGGTCCCACTTTTGCTGCACTGCGTCTTCTGACAGCTTTCTATCATGAACTTCTTCAGCAGTTTGAGCAACAGTAGCTGGTCTGGTCATTTTTCCTGCTCCTAACACGTCAACGCTGAGGACAGCATGTTGACCAGCTGCCTAACCTTTCCCACTAACACCAACAGGTGCCGTGATGAAGTGTTATTCAGTGTTATTCATCATTTCACCTGTCAGTGCTCATAAAGTTCAGCCTGATCGGTGTACGGGGCACTGCTGGAATCACTGCTTAATAATTATAATAAATAATAATAATTGATTGGATTTATAGAGCGCATTTCATAAATACCCAAAGCGCTTTACACAAACCGTTATTCATTCATACGTGACGTTCAAACCGGCGGTGGAGGTAATATATGTCTGCAGCCACAGCTTCCCTGGGGCAGACTGACAGAAAGGTGGCTGCCGTTGGGCGCCAACTCCGACCACATACCAAACATTCATATGCATTCACACGAGGAAAGGTGAGTACGGTGTCTTGCCCAAGGACACTACTACGACAGAAACTGGGATGGAGCCGGATTTGAACCGCCAACTCTGTTATTGGCCGACCCACTCTCTCTCACCCACCATCGCTTAATCTTGTGTTTGGTATTTAAAATCCATCAATGGCCTGATTGGACTGGAGGAGACCTTTAGATAAACCCAATAAATCATCTTTACCACGCTGAAACGTGTTGCTGCTGCTTTATATTTAGATACAGACCTCAAGTTTGGACACTTCCATTCTTAGGGTTAATAATAATAATAATAATATGCCTTATAACTACCAACACTGTGTAGATAATTTTATTCTATTCTTGTAAATAACTGCATATATATTTGTGAAACATTTTGGTACATAACTATATGTTTGTCTTTGTTTTTATATCTCTGTATTTGCATATTTTTCTACATTTTTATCTTGTTTGTTACAAATGCTACTGTAACAACCAAATTTCCCATGTGTGGGATTAGTAAACAGTCTTATGTCTTAAAGGGATAGTTCAACATTTTGGCAAATTGGCCCATTACCATAATCCCTATAGGTTCGTTACCTTTAATTGTCGGTGCAAGCTATTTTTAGAATGGTGGAGCAGAGCCGCGAGCTGCTCAGAGCTACGCTACGGAGGCTTGGTTCTTGGTTTCCCTCATCAAACTCATCAAATACACAATCCAATAACTAGAGGTAAATGCAGAGACTGCTTGCTGAAAAACTGCCACTGACGGGAATGCGCATCAGCGGTTTTGCATGAATTTACCTAGAAAACGAAGACCCATAGACATATACACAGTCTCGTAACGGTCTGTTATTATCTCATAGCGTGGTGAATGTGCAGGTCACAACTTGTCCACCAGAGCGTTTTGGAGTTGTTGGATTGTGTATTTGATGAGTTTGATGAGGGAAACCAAGAAATCCCATTAGCCTCTGTAGCGTAGCTCTGAGCAGCTCGCGGCTCTGCTCCGCCGTTCTAAAAAATAGCTTGCACCGACAATTAAAGGTAACGAACCTACTGCTATGACTATAGGGATTATGGCAATGGGCCAATTTGCCAAAATGTTGAACTATCCCTTAAATATATCACATTGCTTTCTGTTCAGTTCTTATTCTGAGCTCTTGAGACTTGTAACACACTCACACCTGTAGCACCTGGCACATTATTCATAATAAAAAAAAACAAAAAACAAAACTCCCCAATCATTGTTGAATAAAATCCTCAATCAGATCTCTCCTCGGCGGCGGCGGGCCCCTCGGCGCCGAGGAGAGATGGAGGCACCTTGATAAATTTACCATGATTGTTTTTTTTTTTCCCACCGCTGCTTTCAAACACACCACAGAGAGATAAATTGCTGGGTAAACAAGGCCACTTGATGGCTGGAGGTGTTAATATCACACACATCTCTTCACGCCCGATTAAACCTGCGGGTTTATTCCTCTCTCGTAATTTACAGTAGACGACAAAAAATTAAAAACAGCTGCACGCGCCCGGTGATGAAGAGCCTCGTTAAAGGACATCAATTATAACCCACCAGCTACAGTAAACGCTGATTTGTAGTTCACCTTCACTAATTCTTGACCTTGCCATTTGACTTCCATCTTATTTGCATACAGTTGCCGACCTGCGGATACAGCAGGTCGGTCACATTTTGAAAACTTCCAGGCGGACATGACTGATGGTTGCACGAGGAGGAGGAGGAGGAGGATTTGCATTCGACTGTACACAAAAGATGAGAGTCACGCAACTCTGTGTGACCTGTTGGGAAAGTGTTTGTTATGCACATAAGTCTGAGATGAAGTGGAGTTCAGCTGCAGCCTGAGGCGCTCTCGTGTATCTCTATAGCTGCGAGCCAGGCTCAGCTCGAGTGCTGCAGAAAAAAAACAAAAAAACCCAAAAAAACACACACAGACATCTGGGTTTTTCCTGGCTCATAAAAACCATTAGGCATCTTGTAAATCATTATAAAAAACCAACTCAAGGCAGATAATTTTGACTAACGCTCTGAAATGAGACGTTTTTTAAATTATTATTATTATTATAATCCCTCTCTCTGTAGCCGGAGGCGGAGCTTCGGCGCTGACACTGGTCTGGTCCACTGTTATTAACATCAACAGCCGTGAGGAACGCTCCCGTGTGTGTTTGTTTTGGAGGACGTTATGAGTGTCTACACTTGTGTGAGAAACTCCACTTTTTCCCCCCTTTGGCAACAATGGTCGGTGGTTTCCAAGAATCACCAGATGCTTTTGTGAAACAAAAAACAAAAAACTCAACTATTTCTATTCATGGGCCGTTCGCAGTGCGACAGGTTCTTCTCAGCTCCACTGGGCTCGTTTATCCTTACGTCTCCGTTTTAGTGTCGCGGTTCAATGCTCTGACTCTTCTCCATCCATTATACATCCCAGATTTGTAGAATATGATGATTAATGTTAATTAATTAAATGTTTAATAAATGTTAGTAAAATATAAGGGGGATTTATAAGGGGATTTATTAGTCATCACAAAATGTTAGCTAATAAAGTTCTATCTACTTTATTATATAACTCATATGAAGGTAGTATATTCTGGTCAGAAAATTATGTTATTTTTAAACGTTATTGCTACAGTGAGATAGATTTGTACCACTAAATCTTATAATGTCCATGACATAAATTCCTACATGTAAAAATGGGACAATTCTGGGTCATGTGACCAAAGACATTGGTCAAGACAAGGTCATGAATTAGTGAAGATGAACTACATTCAGGTTTGCCTCCAGAATACCACCTATCACCACATCTATGAAATACTCAAATCTGTGTCAAAATGTCTACAATGAATTTGAAGCCTATATGTTGCTTTAATTTACATTTTTATTATGTTGACATAACACGTAAATATATATATATATATTTATATCTTTTTCTCACTAATTTTAAACAGATGTTTCTCTTCATGCTCTGGAAAAGTGGTTTCATACATTTGAACTGACTGGCTTTGTGATTAACATATTTATATGGCAATATAGGCATATATACTTAACAATTCACATCTATATTGGTGAAACAAGCCAGTATATTAAATATGTTCCACTTTCCAAGAGGTTTTTATAATTATTTCATGTTTTATTTATTAGTGCATATCTCATGTTAATTTGCATATGGAGGCTTTGAATTTAAACATCTGATCTGATGTCTGACAACAAACTATAACTACAGATAACTAGTACCTGCCTGAATGAAATGCACAACAGGTCGAGACGCAGACGCATGCAGTCGAGTCTTTTCTTGTTGCATTTTTTTTTGCCACATCACACTTTGATCTTAATCCTTTTGAGACTTTCACGTCAGAGATCTTTATCTGAAACACTGAGCCTTCCTCTTACTGCCGCTGCCGCCCTGTAATGACTGTTAATTTAGCGTGTCTGCATGCAAGCTTTTGTGTGTGTGTCTGTGTGTTTCTATGTTTGTCTGTGTTTGTGTGTGTTTGAGCCTGGGAATGTTTAAAATGCAATCCAATTTAGGAACATGCCTAGGTGCCTAAAAATGTCGGTAATCAGTGATGTCAGTGTGGAAACAATGTTTGCTGATGCAAAAAGAAAGAAAAAAAGTCCCAGTTCACATTACTTGCTGCTTACAGGCTCCTCTGTTTTACAAGGTTTTCCCAGCACAGACCAGGGACTTAAACTAAAAATAATTCCACTGATGTGAAAACATAAAAATGTATTTTTAACGGAAACATTTTTAATGTGCCTCCTCTTATAATAAGTGTTGCACCCATTTAATGTTTCATTCTTCTCACCTAAATCCATCATTAGAGCATCTGAACAATAACATTTCTATTCTCATTCATCCGTTGCTTTAATTTCTAACTAAACACAAAGCCAAAGAGGTAATTAAAATATTTGGATTTGCCTGTTTCTAAATATAAATCTTAGTCATAACATCGTCATCCAGTTTTTACTTTTTTTTTTTTATCCCACTGAGGTGAAGCCCGTTTACTCTGCACTCTCGACTATAATAAAGCTGGACCTTCCTCCACATTATGTGTGACTAAGGTACAGGCTGTGTCATCTGATCTCCAACATCTGCCCCCTCACATCTCCTCAGCCAAGTCGGGGACAACGAGGGCAGAGAGGCGGGCGGGCGGGCGGGCGGCCTGAGACATCCACAGCCGTGGTGACGAGCAAATGAGCACTTTATATGATGGGAGGAGGAGGAGGAGGAGGAGGAGGAGGGAGGCTCTGGGTTTGTGTGACTGAGAGTGTATGTGACAGTGAAGCGGCGCTCATTAATTCATAAACAGCAGGCCACGAATAGAGCTGCAATCCTGTGTGAAAACCACTGGGGAGGAAGGTGGGGAGGAGGAGGAGGAGGAGGAGGATGTGGGGCACAGAGGGCAGGTTGTCTAACCGCTGCCACTTCCCCTCCTTATTATTCTGATTCGACGGCTCGCGGGCCAATGAAAGCCAAGCACACCGAGCGCCCGGTTACCAGGGCAGAAATGCGTTCCTGGAACTCACGCTGTGTCTCTGGAGCGCCACGTCTAACCTTAAAAACACAACGAAGGCACACACACATACACACACAAGCACATACACAAGAAACACAACACTTTTTTTGTTGTTTTTTGGGAGATGTAAACTTGGCAACGCAAGGGACAGACTCTGCAGATTTTTTTGTGTTGTTTTGTTTTGGAAGATTCAACCACCTGCTCGGGCGAAGCCTCCAATCATGACGACCGACGTTATCTAACGGAGAAGCTCGGACCAGCAAATTATTCACTCAGCCAAGTCTGAATCACAGCCTCTGGCCTCATTTATAGTTTCTATATTTGTATTAGAGTTACTAATCTCCTGGTGTTTACTTTTTGTGTTTTGTTTTGTTTTTTCGATAACACTGACATCAGCTCCTCTGTGCTTTCTTCTTCTTCTGCTTCTTACATTTTCCCTGTGTTTTATTCCAACAGAGGATGAATCTTTCATGTTAAACTATATATACTAGAGTGACCAAACGTCCTCTTTTACCCGGACATGTCCACTTTTTACGTCCTGTCCGGGGTGTCCGGGCGGGTTTTTATAAATTTGTGAAAATGTCCGGTTTTCAATGTTTTTCATGGGACCATTAAACATACTTGACTGGCGCTTTGCACAGAATACTCCGGTATTTTGTTGCGTCTCTGATGTAATTCCCGAGAGGCTGCCTCAGTGCCTCTGTATGTGCGGCTCTGTGATGCGCTCATACAGAGGGAGCAGGCGTCGGAGCAGCGTTGCCTCTGCTCACAAAATGCCGAAGCGCTGTGTGTTCTGGAGAAGAACGGCCGGTAGCCCAGGACGGCCGGCGGCTGACACGTAGTCACTGTTTTCCTTTTCTTTTTTTCTAAATACCCGACAGCCGTTTATCTGTAATCAGGGGCAGGGACGGCCCAAGCCTCCATGGGGCCCTAAGGGGCCCTCTATTATTGCCAATAATACTGATTATTGATCATTTATACACACCTAGCTAATTAAAATTTTTCTAATCTGTCATTACGGATCATCATCCTAGCCTGGAATGTTTTTAGCCATCTATGGTTTTTAATCTGAAATGATATCAAATTCAGCCAAAAGTGCAGCCTGGGGTTGATTTACACTTACTATTCAAAGCGATATAGGCCTAGTACTAAATGTCATACTGGCCTAAAAGTAACAAAATAAACCAACAGCCAATGCATTTGCTGTTTCTTTTTGGTTTTGAACAAACTGCAACACCAATGTCAAACAACAACGGCAACCACAACAATTAAGGGTTTTTGTAAATACACAGGATTTCTCAAGGGATCGACAGAAGTTACACAGAAAGTTTACTGCTCTTGGGGGCCATGGTGCCCTTGGGCTGGCTCTGTCTGTGATCTAGCCTACCTGTTACCCTTAGAAAAGCCCCCCCCGGTCGACTGTCCTCTTTTTTGGAAATCAAAATATGGTCACCCTCATATATACACTCAATGATATGCACATCAACTGTATGGTGACTGTAATGTGTGTAACTGAAGCTCACATTATCATATCAACAGTCACAAACTATTTTATTTTTGTTGCAATTCAGGGATGTGTGGAGATGTGTTTCCGATTTCACATGGAGAAGTGTCGGTGTTGGGTATTTTGTGTATGAATGTATGATGTGTATCTGTCAACACAAGAAACCAATAAAGAGTAAAATACAAAAAAAACCCCCCAAAAACTAAACTAAACAAAAACCGTCTTGACATAGCCTCTCTTTTGACTGACTTTTGATTTTCCTGAGTGACGCGCAGCCTCCATACCACCATAGGCTGGTTTATTCGTCACCGGTAAATGAAGAAATGAAATTAGCTCAAGAGAAGGTCAAATTCAAGATAAAGCGCTCCGGTGGAAAATAAACTAAATAAATAAACTGGCCTCTTACAACTACAATCGTGTCACATTCAGCTGAGGGAAGTGACATCACAGCTTGTTTTTAGGTTTGTGTACTTTTAAACATTATTGTGACCATATTTGACCACCAGGCTAATGGGTTTATATTGTGTGTCTGTGTGTGTGTGTGTGTGTGTGTTACCTTATCACAGTGCAACTCCAGATTTATGTCGCCTTTGTTCGTGTGCAGACGGACGTAGCCTTTCTTCTTCACGTACTGGTAACGCACGGTGTCGTCTGCGATGGCGTCTGTAATGTAACGAAGAGAAAACACTAACTCAGTTACTGGGAAGTGTTTTTGTAGATGAGAGACTGTGACGGAGGAAAAAAGAAAGAAAAAAAAAACAGACAGACAGACGGAAAGGAAGGGGGGAGAGAGGGGGGGTTGTTATTTTGAGAAAAACAATCTTAAGAATTTATTGAGTGTTTATGAGTCTCAGCTTGATGCTGCAGCAGGTGAGAAGTGTGACCTTTAAAAACCCTCAGAGCTTCTTCAGCTCATCAGATTTATACAAGAGCTGTAAAACTGCTTTTATAATATCACTGAGAGAGAGAGAGAAGAAAACAACAGGTTGAAAGAAAGAAAAAGACAGATACATAAAAAAATGGACAGATACAAGAAAGTAAGAAAGAAAGAGATAGAAAGACAGGAAAGAGAGATGATAGATAGATAGAAAGAAAGAAGGAAAGAAAGAACAGAGAGACAGATGGATTGATAGATAGATAGATAGACAGATAGATAGATAGATAGATAGATAGATAGATAGATAGATAGATAGATAGATAGATAGATAGATAGATAGATAGATAGATAGATAGATAGATAGATAGATAGATAGATAGATAGATAGATAGAATGAACCTCTGAAGTGAACACTACTACAGTTACAGTTACATAAGAGCAGCTCTGTCCCACGGAGACGCTCTGACGCTCCAACTGAGCAGATCAACTCAACTCAACTCAACTCGACTCTGTAAACGTCCCCGCCTCGGATAAATAAAGATTAAAGAAAACAAAGAAGTAGGAGGTGGACGATGTGTTTCTCTCTCTGCTGGGAATTGACAGATGTTGTTTTATTTGTTTTTTTATTGACTGTGAGGTTGAGTGTGAGACGTTCACTTGCCTGCTTCGTGCGTCGTTGCCGGGGTCATCGCCGTGGACGTGAAGGAGGCGGAGACTCGGCCTGTGGAGTAGTGAGCCTGATGACAGAGAGAGAGAGAGAGAGAAGACACATGAACAGGAAGTTATAGACAACTGAACCTGATTGACAACCTGCGACTGATAGACGGCACAAACCGATACTAGAGATTATTGATCTTTAAAGGGATAGTTCAACATTTTGGCAAATTGGCCCATTGCCATAATGCCTATAGTCATAGCAGTAGGTTCGTTCCCTTTAATTGTCGGTGCAAGCTATTTTTAGAACGGCGGAGAAGAGCCGTGAGCTGCTCAGAGCTACGCTACGGAGGCTCCTGGGATTTCTTGGTTTCCCTCATCAAACTCATCAAATACACAATCCAACAACTCCAAAACGTGTATTTGTGTATTTGATGAGTTTGATGAGGGAAACCAAGAAATCCCATCAGCCTCCGTAGCTAAAAAATAGCTTGCACCGACAAAAAAAGGAAACGAACCTACTGCTATGACTTTAGGGATTATGGCAATGGGCCAGTTTGCCAAAATGTTGAACTATCCCTTTAAATGCACTGGTAGAAAAAACAACAACCAATATTAAATTGAACAGAGTGATGGTTGATGATGAGGAATTGATTTTTTTTTTTACTTAATATTACAATTTTCTTCATCATTTACTTTATTTCTCTCTTTCTCTTCACTTTATTGATTGTTTTTGGTGCAGATAAATGAAAGGTAACATTATCATAATCATTAATATTGTGTTTGTCACTTCTCTGTAATGTGACTGAACCTCATCTGGTCACACTGGCGCTGTAATTCATGTGGCCACTGTTTGTTTTTTCTTATTTATGAGTGTTGAAAAGGCAAATTAAGATATTTTTGGAAACAACACACAGATCTTATGTTGTGTGTGTGTGTGTTTTTTTTTAAACACACAACGTCTTTAATTGCTCCTTTGACAGTTGATGTGAGTGTTTACTGTGTTTGTTAAATCCTTCAAACACATTTAACAGATCGTTCTGAACGGCACAAAAGTGGTTTTATGTTGCTATTAAGTTTATCAGTGTTGTTTCACAGTCCCACAAAACAAACTAAAGGAGTCCACACTTAACCCTTACTACTCTCCAGAGCTTTTGAACCTCATCTTATGAGCTTCATCAGTGGGTGGAGTTGTGTTATCACTTATCACCATGAGGTCCCTGAACTAAGCACGAACTAAGCTGTTGTATATGATGATACACATCTATGTCCATCTTTCATAGCCTTCAATGACCTAACGCTCCACTGTACTTGGTGGTCAAGTGGTGGTTAGAGGTCACGTGTCCCATGTTGGCATATGCCTGAAGCGCTGATCGTCGGTTCGACTCTCGACCAAGGCGATCTTTATCGATATTATTCTCCTATGTCTCTCTCAAAACGCAAAAAAACACCGTAATAATTTAAAAATCGAATGCTCTTTCAAGTATAATAAAGAGTCTATGTTAGCACTGAGTTGAGTTGTTTGATCTATCAGTTGAAGAAAGGAACTTTTTTTATTTTTAAAGGGTCAAATGTTGATTTCAACTTCTTAAATATGAGACAATCAAAGGACACATCCTACCAACAATTGAAACTAGTTGCTAGTTGGACCACAATGAGGACACACTCAAAAATAGAAAAATAGAGTCTGCACACTAGAATATGCTCCCGAATATTGAATGAATATCAAAGCATGTGACGTTTTGGGCCTCTAGTGTGCAGACTCTATTTTTCTATTCTAGCTTCTTATAAAATATGAACATTTGCTGATTTTTTAATGACCGGTTTTGAACATTAATCCTGTGGAAACATGTGACAGGTGAGTTTGTTGGAGACAATAGAAAAAATAATCATCATTTCCTACTCTGATTTGTGTATTTTTGTCCGTAAAAAAGGAGACGATGGGCTTTTTTTTCCTCCTTTTACACTCCAGTCGCAGAACAATCGTCTTCACTTCGCTTCATCCACTCTGCTCCCCTCGTTTTGGACCGGGTGGTACATCAAGTGCAAACAGGCTTAATTAAAGCCTCTGCAGCTCCTGTATGATTAAGAGCACAGCCCCCCTCCCCCTCTCCCCCCCTCTACCTCACCTCACCTCCCACCTCACCGCTCCGCTCCGCTCCGCACCTCAGCTTAGAGAGATTTCCACCATCTCATAATTAAGGTACATTAGAGACGCTTTGAGGCTGTTTAAGCTTAAATTACAGCAGCGCCGTGCACCGCAAACAGAGCGGCGGAGCTGGAGGAGGAGGTTGGTTAGTCAGTTAAAATCAAGAGAACAACAACAACTGAGTGAAGATGAAAAGCGGAGAAAATGAAAGTGGATTTCTGAAGCTCGACGGCCCTGGTTCGGCTTTCTTCTGCTCTAGTTCTCGTGAAGACGCATGAAAGCACAGACTTTACCTTGTGTGCTCCGTCTGACCTATATTACCCCCCCTCCACCCCCCCAACCCCCGTTCGTTCAGACGCTGTCAGAGCGTCACCTCAACTGTGAACTCGAGATGGAGAGATGGAGACTGAGGAGGAGGAGAAGAAGCTCTGGCGTTTAAATGAATAAATAAAATAAAATGAAATAAAATAAAGTATCGAGACCTGAGGTGACACCGACGTTTAGAGTGAGTCAGGCTTCATCCCCATCGCAGGTCGTTTGAGGACGAGCAGCTCAACTCCAACCTTCTCCACCAGGACCCAACATCCTACAGCAAATACACTGTCCATCCCAAAAAAAGCCTAATTACTACATGGAGGATTATGTTTCAGCTGGCAACAAGTTATTTAACCCTTTAGCTGCAGTCATTAGCTTCTCATTTCTTAAACAATGGTGTCAGAAGACACATCCTGTGGTCGTGGAGAAGATGTTCATTTGTTTCAGAAGGGTCAAATTATTGGCATCAAGCAAATCAAACATCATGACATGAGACGACTAAAATAGGGTTAAGATCTGTCCAACGCATTATTACAAACTGGAAGGATAGGGTCGTTGCTTAGCTCAGTTGGTAGAGCAGAGCCGACTCAGACGGCCCTTTGCCTCCCATTTCCTGTGTCTCTCTCGACTATACTGTCAATTAAAGGTCCAGTGTGTAATATTTGTCAAGGTTTATTGGCAAAATCTGAATATACTACCAATGAATAAAGTGTATAATCGCTATAAAATAAAACCTGTTTGGTTTTCATAGCCTTATAATTCTTCTTTTATATAGCAAGGGTCTTGTTTAGAGAGTGTCGCGATCTTGCACCGCCATGTTTGTACGGAAAGGAAAATCCAGCCAACCAGAGAGCACGTTTCAAGAGTTTCACTATAAATAAACAATAGAATTATAGAATAGAGTAGTAATTAATAATTATAGAATTATAATTAACAGATAAATAATATAATCGGAATGCTAGATGTCACTGTTCTCCCCTCATTTTACACACTGGACCTTTAAAGGCAAAAAAGCCCCAAAAAGCCCCTAACCCTAAATAAAAAAACTGGGAGGATAGTGGGGAACCATAATCTTCAGGGAAGAAATGTTGTCGGGAAAAGAAATCCTGAATGACCGAGATCAACGACCACCCAATAAACTTTTTGTGACATCGAATCGTAAAAAAAACAAGATTGTTGTGACGCTGCAGAAGCTTATCGAAACGAATCCACAGCGAATGCCGTAATCAAAGCTAAAGGCGGTCCAACGAAATATTAGAGTGTGTGACAGGCAGTGTACTCCGATAATTACACAGGCGTCATTCATGGAAACCACCGACTCTAACATCTGCACTAGTCGTTCAAATCCCTGCACACAACAACAACCACCATCACACCTGTGAACCTCTGCTACACCTTAGATCTCTTGCTCTGCTTCTTTCTGGTGAAAAAACACAAACACAGACCTAGTTTCGGTGCTTCGAGTAACGTCGACCACCTTAATCCTCTTAACAGAAACCATCAGACTGTGCAACACGTTTATGTAATTTGGCAGACTTTTGTGGAGGAAGTGGAAGCAGAGAGCGTGTTTCCATAATATCTGTGTTGCCGCCCGCTGGCAGACGCTGTGAAGGACTGATCTTTACCCAGAGACGTGACGTAGGTCTGGTGGTTTGGGATGGATTTTTCTACACACACTAAAAAAAACCACTCCTTTATCTAGACCAGGGGTGTCAAACTAATTTTAGTTCAGCGCAATTTGATCTCAAGTGGGCCGGAGCAGTAAAATATCAGCATAATAACCTATAAATAACGAGAACTCCAAATGTTTCCCTTTGTTTTAGTGCAAAGAAGAAGAAGTACATTAATCAGATGTGTACAGCTAATGAACTATCCCTCTACAAAACATTATAAACAACCTGTTATTAAGTTTCTTGAGAAATCGATGTGCGGTTTCAACAATATTGTACCTCTTCTGGCGGGCCGGTTTTGGCCCACGAGCCGCATGTTTGTCACCCCTAATCTAGACAAAACAACAAAACTTAATGGAGCAGGAAATGTTTAGAATGACAAACTACAAACAGCCTTTGATCATACACACAAAAACACAAACACTACACAAACAACACATTCGTCTACTTTCGGGGCCGTATGATACGAGTCACTCACATCCAGGACCAACTTTGTGCCGTCATCCATCAGCTTCATTAATATTTCAGAAAGCTTGAGGCTCGATTATTCATTCATTACCACTTATCTGTGGGCTGATTTATTAACTTTAAGCACATCTAACTGTGCTGCTTTAAACTGGTTTAAAGTCCCCCTCTCGCGACCCTTTTTGGTCATTTTAAAACCAGCTCATTAGCCATGCTCATTAGCAATGCACCTCTGGGGGGTGGGTGGAGACTGTGCTGCTCTGCACCCGCCCAGCCACCTCCTCGCACCCCACCCCCCGCATGCTGACAGCTGGACATTGTATAATTACAGATTCAGCGCGTTTGGCGTAAAACTCCACACTGGGATTCAATCCCAGACTGGAACATAGTCCTTGCTCACAGTGCAAGCTGCTCTACCAGGTGAGCTATACCTGTTATACCTTGACAGCTACACCGAGCTGTCAAGCCTTTCACCTCTGAGCCAGATGCAGAGCGGGGCGGGAGCTTGTAGCACTAGTGCCCTCCCATGGAGCTGTGACACGTCAGCTCCAGCCTCCCTGAAACTGCCGGTTTGCGTCTGCCACTGGTTCACAGCAATTTGAAGGCAGAAAAACTCAGAAATGCAATTTTGCACTTCCTTTTCTGCTGATATGTCCTCTAACACAAGAAAAATGCCACAGGGACATGTGAAAAGCACGAAAAACACGATTTTCATGGGAGGGGGTCTTTAAGCTCTACATGTATGTTATTGGTCGGCCTGTGTATGCAGCACTGATATGGAAAACGATTGGGGCCGTGTGTTAAAATCTTTTTCTTTTTTACAGTTTAATTAAAACTAGAACTGAACAATTAGATTATGTTTGATATATGATTTAATTAAAACTCATGCCTGAACTAATCCTTTGTCAAGTAAGTAATGGATGAATAAAGTTATTTTGAACTGAATTACACACATGTACACTGGTGTATGTAAATAAACAACATGAACCTGCTGCTTCTTCAGCGAGACTTTGAACCGTTTCCATCCCTCAGACTCTCTCATGTTGCCTTTGACTCGATCTCATGAAGTGGATTTTTTTTTTAATATATATTTGTTTTTAAATATTACAAATATGATCTGCACTCCTCACATGACTGTAAACACCCTTTGTTGTGTTTCTGAATGTTGTTGAATGTTTTTTTGTCTCATTTCCAGCAGTGTAATCTATTAGTGTGCGTTCAGCTCCCTCCTGTGTCCAGAGTAAGAACTGCACTTCTTTAAAACGCTGCAGCAGCAGAACTGACTGAATCACGTTTTAATTAGTTGATTATGATATAACATTAATCTTGTTTAAATTCTCAGAGTGGATTTCTCTCATTTAACAGCCAAGATGCTGAGATCTCTCTCACTTTTAAAAACCAAGTAAGTAGATTTTGAGTAAAAAAAAAAAAAAAAAAAAAAGGAACAATTTCTGAAATCTAAATGTATCTTTGATTCTAAGAAGAGTGCTAAACATCTCCTTTAAAAAAAAATAAATGTAAGTAAATCAAGAGATTTATCTTCATGAGAAATTAGAAAAACGACCATGTGACGTGGCTGAAAGCTCCAGTAAAAGCCAGTGCAGCTCTAGTTTTTTTTCTAACTAAACATTTTAGTTGAAAATGTCCTATTTGAGTTGCCCTGTTCTCGGACGTACTACTGTATTTGACCTTGTGTCGTCCCTTTAATGAGAAGTGGTGATTGTCATCTAACGAAGAATAATGAGAGTTCATGAAGAAGTCTATTAGTATTACTGGCACACGCCATCACGTTCTGATCTTCTGCATGAAAATGGTGAATTACTGTGAATTCATAGCGTTTCAGCGTTATCGTAGCAATCTGAACATCTCAGCTCTCATCACTGTGAGCACATGTTTCACATTTTAACTAAAGCTGTAATCAGCCTCCTCCTCTCTCTCTCTCTCTCTCTCTCCACTGCTGCACCATTAGAGCATAGTGATGTTTTTTCCTTACGGCGTTCAGCTTGTCCGTCTTCTTGGCCTCTGGCTCCTTCATGGTGGAGGCCAGGAGCTGATCCCCCTTGTAGTCTTTGTAGAGCTCTGCCAGAGTCTCCCTGGTCTCCATGTTGGTGCTCTTCAGGTGGTAGGCCGGGTCCAGCTTGGCCTTTTCCTCTTCTGAACCATGACAGGGGGAAAAGAGAATAAGGAATACAATATAATACAATACAATGAATCTTTATCATGCACCATCATGGTGGAAAATTGCCTTTTGCTCACCATAAAGGATACAAATTTGATCAGAAACACAGTTAAAGGGATAGTTCAACATTTTGGCAAATTGGCCTTTTGCCATAATCCCTATAGTCTTAGCAGTAGGTTCGTTACCTTTAATTGTTGGTGCAAGCTATTTTTAGAACGGTGGAGCAGAGCCGTGAGCTGCTCAGAGCTACGCTACGCAGGCTAATGGGACTTCTTGGTTTCCCTCATCAAACTCATCAAATACACAAACCAAGAGTTGTTTTTGAGGTAAATTCAGAGACTGCTTGCTGAAAAACTGTCCCTGAAGGCAACGTGCATCAGCGGTTTTGCATGAATTTACCTCTAAAACAACTCTGTCTGGTAACATTCTGTTATTATCTCGTAGCGTGGTGAATGTGCAGGTCACAACTTGTCCACCAGAGCGTTTTGGAGTTGTTGGATTGTGTATTTGATGAGTTTGATGAGGGAAACCAAGAAATCCCATGAGCCTCCGTAGCATAGCTCTGAGCAGCTCACGACTCTGCTCCGCTGTTCTAAAAATAGCTTGCACCTACAATTAAAGGTAACGAACCTACTGCTATGATTAAAGGTAACGAACCTACTGCTATGACTATAGGGATTATGGCAATGGGCCAATTTGCCAAAATGTTGAACTATCTCTTTAAACAAATAAAATAAATAAACATTGGAGGGGAAAAAAGGAAAGAAAGAAAACCGTTAAAGCAAATTACTGTGATGAATTTTCACCCTGATTAAAACAGAACAAAAAGACAGCTGATGCCTCACCTGGATCCAGCACCTTCAGGTTGTTTTTTACATGGAAGAAGTTGGAAACATTGAATTTATCCAGGTTTGTGGGGTCCTATAAACACAAAACAGGACAAGTTACACCAGAATATATAGATACTTTGTCATTTTTCCATAAATAATAATGCACTTTTAAACTTCAGCAAACCAAACACAAAGCAACAACCCACCTGGAGTGTGATGAGGTCCTTTCTGGTGAAAGGCTCATCAGTCAGCAGATCTTTAAAACTCTTGGTCTTAATGTTGAGTTGCTCGACAGCCTGCGAGTGGAAACAGGAATATTTATTGAAGCAAACAAAAACTTGATTTTCATTTTTATCCTTTTCTAATTGATACCCATGAGCTGTAAAAACATTTCTGCTCATTTTCTTAAGCTGAGACGATTTTATATAAAAACACATGAGACTCTACTTTGTTGAATGTATCTGTAAGAGCCAGATAACAGCCTGTAATTGTTGTTTTGCTGTACACAGCTAATTCAAAGTGATGTAAGGCAGCGAGCTGGTGTGTCCATGTGGGCTGAGTATCTGCACTGTATCACACACTGCAGCCAGAACCGATAACATCTCATCCTCTCCGCTTTCTCTCTCTCTCTCTCTGTGTAATTTTAGACGCTGGCTCATGATCCAAAAACTATTTGTGTGTGAGGAAGGATCAATGTGGGAGTTCACCTCACCTCGTAAGAATACACATTCCCGGTGACCTTGTTGGCAACGATGTGAGAGTTATTTGTGAAGACGTTGTACAGGACGGGGCAGTGATACTTTCCTGGAACAAAAAAAGACAGAAAAAAAAAAGAAAATTCAGAAACAAGCAAAGCAGCAGAGTCACTGTCTGAAACCTTATCTCCCCCAAAAGTCAAGAAGTATGTTGTATAATGTGTAACGCTGCTAAATTATCATCTCTCCCACGTCATCCTCCTCCACTTTGCTTTAATCTACCATCACCACCATCGTCCTACCCCCTCCCCATTAAGCCTTAACAAGCTGCTCTCACACTGTGCTGCAGTAACAGGAGTGCGGGCGACTTTGACCTTTTTATCCGTAACTACTTGATTGTTGATTGTGGCGACTGGGAAATCATCCCAGACGACATCATGTACTGTAGAACTTTTTGTGATTAAATGACATCCAACACATATTTTTTTTTACCATCGTTGTTCTTGGCGATGTTGAGTTTGATCAGAGACTTTGCCTCCAGTTTCTGTGGGAAAAAAAAACAAAAACAGAGGTTTACATTTCAATGATGAAGTGAAATGAATCAAGTGTGTTTGCTATTTAAACAACATGGGTGGTGGACCGGAAAACTGAAAACACACCTTTTTTTTGTCCTACTACCTACAATACTGTCCCCCAAACCGTTTTATCCTCCTTATCTATTCTTTTTCTATATTTGATTCTGGCCTCCCTTCTCATGAACCAGTCTGTCATCCACTACTCCCATTCAGCCGGCCTACTCTCCCTACTGTACCTTTCCTTTCCACCAGAAGTTGCCTTCAACAGCTCTTGCTAACCATTTCCATGTTTTTGCATATTCTGCGTTATAAACTGTTTCCTTGTCTGTATACAACATCTATTGCACGGTTGTCCTGGTCACGGTCCTGGGTGAAGGATCGTTTCTCCAAATTTCTTCCCTGTTAAAAGGGTTTTCGTGGGAGGTTTTCCTCAGTCGACGACTCGACGTGAGGGTCTAAGGGCAGAGGATGTTGTTAAGATGTTGTAGGGCTGTCACTTTTTATTCGATATTCGAATATTCGTACGAACGTGGGGTGAAAACTTCATATTCGAGCGGTAATTACGTACTTGGAGTAGCGATAAAGGGTTGGGGTTAGAGATATCTATAATAGTTCTATTTAATTAATAGTTCTATTTAATTTGTAATGTCTGTCGCACTTCTTTTTTTAAATCTCCCGTGCACTTTAAATGGCACTTTAAATTGTTTTTATCCATAGTTGTCTACCAGCAAGCATTTGTTTTAATCTGTTACTTTGCCCAGCAAGTAGAGAGCACCGTAGCACTTTCTCCCTTTGTCTTCTTTTATTGAATTGTGTATTTTATTATTTGTCTTGTTTTTATTTCCTTTGTCAAATGCTGCTGTCATGAACGAATTTCCCTTCGGGGATGAAATTAAGTATAATCTATCTAATTTACACTGTCATATAAAACGTTTGATGAGCTGCTGACATTATATTTTCAGCCCAATAGAATAATCAGTTCATCACCAATTTACATGCCAGTAAATAGATGACCTACCTCTCCTGAGGCGGGATTAGTGCCAAACTTCTTAATCCATGGAACAATGCTCCTAAAACAGAAGGAAGAAACAAAGAGATTTTAAAGGTCAAACCAGGCAGAAACCATCAGAGTCGTCCTCGTGGTTTAAGATGAGCAGATTCCTCTATTTTCCTTCATGGTAAATGCACAAATACACAGTGACAACCGACAGTCAAAAGGCCACTTATAGCCAGGCAGACCTCCTTGATTTTTAAAAAATCTACTTACAGAAGGTCAAAGACGACTCCCTCCTCAGTGCAGACAGGATACTCAAACGGCTGAAGGGACAAGCTGGAACGTTTCAGAGAAAATAACCATGTCAAAATGAGACAAATCAATGTAGATAATCTACAATTACTCTACATTGTTTTTTTCCACATCTACACAATCAGCGATATCATTGTCGTGTGTCCTACATAAATGTGGGACAGTAAAGCCAGAGTGTGTGATAGTAAATCTGCGCAAACCAGCTGTGCATCTCCCTGAGGATACATAAAACAAATCTCTTTGTACCTGCAGTGGTCGAATGAAAGTCGTCTGAAGTTTGCCTGTGGGATTTCTGAAAAAAAGAGTGGAGTTAACACTGGGTTGGTGGATAAAAGACGAGTAAACACCCCACTGCATGGGGATGGAAGCATTAGGAAGCAGGATTGTTTGGATAATTTATGATGTGCACATGTCCTGCAGTCAGTCAAGGAAGTGCAACTAAAAAAAAGATTTCTGGGGAAAAGACAGGAGGGAGGAAGGAAGAAAGAAGGAAGGAAGGAAGCTGACGTGTGTGATATTAGAAATTAAACATTACTCTAGGTGCAAGACAAGCTACAATAAGAAGAGTCCCAATAGAAAGAGCAAATGGCGAGTTCTGATATTAGATAATATAAGTCAAACTTTATTGATCCCAGGCTGAGGAATTACTGTGTTACAGCAGCAATATATGTCATATATTTATAACAACAATATTTAGTTTAAAAAAAAGCTTAGTGTACTCCCCCCAAAATATTTACGTCACAATTTATGTTTAGTAAATCTTCTTTTTTACTGTTATATCATTTTAGCACAGCTACTACGACGTGTGTTTTGACCTGGTAGCGTTATGGTTAAAACCCAATTGATCGATTGGCTGGACGTTGGAGATCTATAACAACAAACTCACCTGTTCGTTTCCCTCCATAGAAGTTTGTGTATTCTGTACATGTGATGTACCTGTCAGGAGGATTTAAAAAAAAACACACAAACACGCATAAATTAGATAAAATAACAAAGATATGTTGGTTTAAGTTAATTTAAAAAAAAAGGAAGAGCTCGCTACTTCACAGATTAGCATTAGCTTGCTATGCTAACAACAACAATCGCGTTTCGGTACCGCTGTGAGTTGTTCAGGATTATTTCAACACTCACATTTTGTCTTTTTGATGCTGTCGCTTCCCCATTTTGAGTTTTTGTGAAGGTCTGACAGATTATGCCTGAAAAACGAAAAGATTTTCACCAACAGAAGAAACGAGAAACACACACACACACGGTTCACCTCTCCACTTCCTGTTTACGTTCTTATTCGTTGTCCGCGTCAACGGAAGTTACGTTCTACGTGCGGCGCGCGGCTGCCACCTGCTGGCAGAATGATAGAAACGCATTTATCGCCACAGCGGTCCTATGTACAGGTATGCAGAAACATTAAAGCTAGAATGAATGATTTGATTGACAGAATATTGATTGTAAACACATTTAAAGACTGCTTTGTCATTTTAGTAATCTTTATTCACATGTAGCATCTTCTTAAACATGAATGTATGCCACAGTTCCCAGTTTACTAGAGACCATATTATTCATGTTCACATTTCACTTCCAGCCAAAATCCCTAAAACTATGGAACTGCCCCATTCACCATCCGAGGCTCCTTCCCTTTGAATATTATAAATATTCTGGAGCTCTCATCATTTTTACAGCTTACAACTTCTCTCAAACACCGTAATATGACCGCTGGAAATTATTAAAACAAATTCCAGGCTTGTCTGATCCTGTCCGATCTTTGATGGTTTTGTCTTCTTTGGTCATGTGTAGGCTGATTGGTTTGCTTTTTAATGCACAAACCTGGCCTTTTCTCTTGTCATCCACTTCTACACTGCGTTTAGTTTAGTTAGGAAAGCACATTGCTAACCAGACAAACATGACAAAAACAAAACATTGCAGAATAAATTAATCTACAATAGGTTTTATTTTATCTTGGCATTTGATTTATTTAGGGTATTCTAACAATTATGGCTAATCATTTACTTCTTCTAACAAGAGAAGCGAGCAAACAAAAAAACTGGTAGAGGCATGATGACCCCTGTCCAGGTGGTTAGTATTGTGTAGTAACGGTAGCAGAAGGTAGGTACATTCAGTTTGCCTGTTGCACACACGTCCTCTGAAGCAAGGACAAATTATTTTACAGGTTCTACTGACCCTCTTTCCCCCCCAAAAAATAAACAAAGGATATGAAAATAAAAAGGTGTAGAGGGTGGATCCATCACAAGAAAGATTTCAACTTTAATCGAATCTCAGTATGGATAAAGGATGCTGTGGAGTGATGGTGTTTGTATAGAAAAGTATCGTAACAGTGCAGCAACAGCGACACTGCCTGCATACCTGAGTTACAACTGGCTTTCATTTCACACACACACCACTCGTAGCACTTCAGCAGCTTATGAAGGGAACACACCAGGTCCGAAGAACAGAGTCGCACTTTACACAGAAGAACTTCACGTTGCACAATGAACAACTCAACAACAGGTGAAAGTTCTCATCCTTGGCACTTTATCTGTCAGGCAGAACCAAACTTTGACATTGAAGAAACAAAGGCCGAGTTATCAGCCCGACACTTAGCTGTTACTGACAAACATACATTTTTTTTTCAACGATGACAAAAAAACAAAAAGTCAAACAGGAAGGAAGTACAGCACATATTCACAAAAAAAACAACAGGGTTGAAGAGCCAGACGTTCGCCAGTCCAGTAAGTGAATCGTAGCTGATTTGCATGAAAAGTGCAGTAATATGTAGAAGTTTTCTTACAGAGCGCAAAAAAAAAAAAAAAACAAAACCCAAAAGGTTCACAATGTTGTTCCCTTCAAGAACAACTAAAGTCCATATAAATGGTAAACTTGTGGCCGGCTTTCACTCGGTACCGTCCTGTAAATAAAATGAGTGTTTTCTCCAGTTTTAATAAAACTGTCTATGAGTGTTCGGGTGGAAAAACACAAATAAATCACCGCAAATCCATCATGGACACGGTGTCATTGGTGATGGTGACGTGTCCCGCGTGCTGGGGAGGGAGACACAGATTGGACATGTTAGAGTCTGTGCACATTCACAGAGGAAATAAAACACTGAATAATGAATGCAAATGTTTCACGTTACATTCTCGTTTATCCAGAGTCAACATAGCTTTGACCATCAAAGGTAATCCTTGAGTCCAAGTGGACATTTGTGCAAAATTTGAAGTTATTCTCTTGAGTATGGCACAAAGGAGATTTCATGTTCACAAGAAACAAAGCTGTGTTTTGTGAGGTCTTTGTGCCTTTTATCAATTTTGGCAAATTAGCCCATTGCCATAATCGCTATAGTCATAGCAGTAGGTTCGTTACCCTTAATTGTCAGTGCAAGCTATTTTTAGAACGGCGGAGCAGAGCCGTGAGCTGCTCAGAGCTACACTACGGAGGGATTCCTTGGTTTCTCTCATCAAACTCATCAAATACACAATCCAACAACTCCAAAACGCTCTGGTGGACAAGTTGTGACCTGCACATTCACCACGCTATGAGATAACAGAGCGCTATGAGAGGGAGTTGTTTTAGAGATAAATACAGAGACTGCTTGCTGAAAAACTGCCCCTGAAGGCAACGCGCATCAGTGGATTTGCATGAATTTACCTGTAAAACAACTCTGTCTGGTAACATTCTGTTATTATCTCATAGTGTGGTAAATGTGCAGGTCACAACTTGTCCACCAGAGCGTTTTGGAGTTGTTGGATTGTGTATTTCATGAGTTTGATGGGGGAAACCAAGAAATCCCATAAGCCTCCGTAGCGTAGCTCTGAGCAGCTCGCGGCTCTGCTCCGCCGTTCTAAAAACAGTTTGCACTGACAATTAAAGGTAACGAACCTACTGCTATGACTATAGGGATTATGGCAATGGGCCAATTTGCCAAAATGTTAAACTATCCCTTTAAGACAAACATACATAAAGTATATTTCAGTAGCACACAGAGGAGCATGCTGGCTCACAATAGACCGGTACTCACTGTAAATAGAGGAGGGTCTTTGCTGTGAGGGTGAAAGCCTTTCTGTTTACATGTGGAGATCTCGTCTGTTCCTCGGTCCGTCAACCTGAAGTAGCCGATTCTGGGACAAACACAGTAACACGACGTCACACCTCAGCACACACAAACATGAACACGGTATTACACTAACAAATATGTGTTAGGCAAAACACCGCGATGGAAATTGCTTCCAGTCGTGAGGAGGAAACGAGAAATTGTATAAATGTTCGTAATGACCGGCGGACACCAACAGGTTTGTGACTCACTCATTGAACTTAGGTGAGCAGACGATAGCAATGGCCTCCGGCAGCATGATCTGATAGGAGCAGTGCGTGTGGAGGTCGACGCTGGACAGGAAGGCCGTCTGTGTGGGGTGAGTCTGGAAAGAAAAAAAGCCAAATGTTTGGTAAGTTTCAATTTACTGTAAGAAAAACAATAAAAAAAGGGTCAAAAGTTTATCACGACTCAGCATGACACCTCAGTGTTTGTCAAATTTCTTTCTGTAGTACGATTTACTGACACTGTGCACTGGTGTTAGGCCAAAAATATATGTGTACAAATGAAACT
The DNA here is from genome assembly GCF_045865225.1 of Trachurus japonicus. NCBI lineage: Eukaryota > Metazoa > Chordata > Actinopteri > Carangiformes > Carangidae > Trachurus > Trachurus japonicus. The sequence goes on along the minus strand of NC_140915.1, from coordinate 15,469,622 downwards.
AAGCACTTGTAATAATCAAAAGTGTAAAATTTAAATAAAAATCTATTGATAGTGTAACGAAACACACCTTATGGTCACCAGGGCTTGGCAGAGCTAATACTGGATGACTGTTTGCATATTAACCTTTATGGAATTTTATTATAACAATAGGAAAAAAAAAAAAAAAGGAAAAAAAAGAGTGTAGTACAATTTTCACATGCATGAGGAGTTTTGTGAAATTCAATTTTGAAGTAGCTGCTCTGGAATCAACATACAGTATCTTTATATACACCTAATATAGTATCTCCTCCCATTTCATTTTAGAGGAGTTTTTAAAAAGAACCTGAAGGGATTTTTACTCTCCACAGGAACCTAATTATCCATCCCTACTCACTCTCTAACTATATTTTCTTTGTCTTTGCTCTGCTTTCACGCTGTTAGTTGCTTCAAGTATCCTAACTCCTGTTGCTATTGATTTCTAGTCTTTTACTTTGTTGTGTTGTTGTCTGCTTGTCTTTTGTTTTGTATTATAGAGCTTTGTACAAGTTTGTCAGGACTTCGTTCCCTTGCTTTTTTTGTGCTAAACAAATAAACCTAAACCAAACCAATATCTATAACTATTCATCTAAATAGTTATTCATATTTATACACATGAATAATATATTAATATTAAGGTCTTAATGATGATTTAAATCTGATTGCTGAGCCCTGTGTGGTCACAGACACACAGATTAATATTTAAAACAGAACCTATCATGTTCCTCAATCACATTATACTTTAAAATGTTCCTCTAGTCAAATCTCACAGGAGCAGCAGCAGCAGACGGAACATCTTCACTTGTCAGCTCAGTAAAACCACGTGTTAATTACATTTACGGGATTCTGTCTGGTTTACGCTCAGAGGTGGAGCAGGATTTTCTCGTTCCTGTGCGGCACGGCGGTGCAGTCGCTGCTCGTAGCGTTTACTCACATGTATCCAGCCCAGGGTGATGAGATCAAACTGGTCCTGTATGAGGAAGAGCTCCTCCTCGTTCTCCGTGTCACAGTAGTCTGGGCCGCCACTCTGCTTTGGTACGATGACGTGGGTCACGGTGAACGCGTTTCTGGTCTGGAACAAACACAACACAACACAAAAAATAAAAAAAGGGCCGCCGCTGTTACGCTGTTGCTTTAAATTATGCAGAAAGAGCCACTGTCTGCCAAGAAAGCTACCCAAGGACTCTAGGAGCTAAATTAACAGAGCACTGACTGGTTCCTGCCGTGGGTGGAAAAAAAGAAAAGCCAAGTCATGCTCCTTAAAAAAAAAAAAAAAAGTGAAAAGAGCTTTAAGTTAAGCCGAGCAGCACAAATGAGCCTGGTACATTTCAAACAAAAGCAACAGCAGATCTGGGACAGGGAGAGAAGAGTCAGGTTGTGTTGTACTCCTCTGGGGTGGGAGGTCAGCTGATGTCTCCACTTTATTCACCATCTACTGATCCACATTCCTTAGATATCCATAGCCTCATAAATATGAATCACTGACAACACCCTAAAGCAGCAAGTTGCATTTCCAGAGCTTCTTTCGTCAGCTGATCGAAAGCAGTAACACAAATTTGTAGTTTGACTAATAATTTACGTGGTTAACCTCATTTTTGTGATTCTACTAACAGATCAGAGAGAGATGAGAGAGAGAGAGGGGGGGAGTGGGGTTTACAGTGCTGATGGTTCAACAGAGACTCTCAGTCTTACCAGTTTGCCACACAGGATGCCACAAGTCTCCACGGCTCGGCTTGTGTTGGCCTCGGCCAACCGCAGGAAGCTCCGGCACAGCTCAGCGGGAACGTTCAACTGCCGAAGGGCGTCCACCATCGTATCTGCGCAAACCATGAAGAGGGATGGACAAAAGCTGAGTGGAAAAGTTTGATTCTTGTGATGCCCCGAAACACGGCATGGTGCAAAAAAAATGAAGTAGGTCAGGGGGGGAAAGAAATCAGCTCAGAGGAATAAACACTTTAAAGCAGGAGCGGGGGCAGTATTTAAATCCTCTGAGGGCCGGCCCCCCTCGTCATGTCACAGACAGATTAACTTACTGTTGTTCTGCTGTGAATGAAACAATTAAATCCAATAATTTTTATTAATACGGTAATAAAAGAGAAAAAGAGAAAGAAGAATAAAACAAACAAAATAAACCCAAATCAGGGAAGGAAAAGAAAAGAAAAAGAATGATTAATGATACCCCTCTAGTCCCGCCCTGCTCCCACTCTGGAGGTCTTGGCCCCTGGGGGCAAGCTGGGGGTCTGAAACAATATTACTTCCTATCTTTACTTATGAGACTATTTTACTTTTTCCTGTCCCTCATCTGTCTCTTTCCCCTCTTTCCACTCATCCTCTCATTCTCTCTGCACTCTCTCTGTAATCTCACACAAGAAGTCATTCACACATGTGCACGCACACACATACACGCCCACGCACATTCACACTCTCACAAGAAAAAAACGTAACCTACCTTTTATTCTTTATTTTTGTATTCTATTTTTATTCATTTCTTCATTATATATTTTTTATTATCATTATTATTATCATCATATATATATCTTTTTGTCTTGTTTTGTTCTTGTCTCCTCTCTGTTTGCCTATTTGAAGTCTTGTTTGTATGATACTGTTATTTGTTAGTCACCCACGTTGCACCCCTGTAAGTATTTGTTTGTATGTCTTTACACTACATGGCACTATTAAAGCAGAAGTAAGCGATCCGGTCGTTTTGGCTAACTTCTTGTCAGCCGATGGAGTTAGCAGTCCCCGCCCTCGTCCCTACGTCACCACATTCACGCGCATCCCTTGGCTGCACACACAGAGAGGACCGCCCCTTTATGTCGTTCTCTCTCCTCATTGGATAAAGGTTGTAGGATACAAGGAAAGTTTTCTCTTCGGCTCAGAGCAGAGCAGAGTGACTGACAGACCCGTGTTTCAGACCAAACACTCTATGTAAGTGATTGCTGTCGGAAGATGTAACTATTTAGGACTTACGTATATTAACACAAAAATTCCGCTTACTTCTGCTTTAAATGAAAAAAAAACAAAAAAACAAAAAAAAAAACGTACTGTTGTTCCCCGGGCTGACCAGAGTGCCGGGCTTGAGCGAGCGGTCGAAGCTGGGTGGGCCGGAGGCAGGTGTGCCGATGGTGGTGGGTGGGTTATTGTATTGGTGGTTGGTGGACGGGTCGCCCGGGCTGAGTGGGTGGGTGGGGGAGACCAGCGGGGGGCCCTGGATGCCGGGGAGGAGGGGCGTGTCGGGGGAAGGCGCGGTGGGCGTGGCGAACTCGAGGAGCACGCGCTGGCGCTCCTTCTCCAGCTCCTGGCGGCGGATCATCTCCTCGAAGGCACTGAACTGCTCCTGCTCCCGCTGCCGCCGCTGCATCTCCGCCACGCGCTCCCGCTCGGCGTCCAGCGCTCGCTGCCTGGACTGCTCCTGCGCCGTGGCTGCGTCCTCGGCTTTCTGGAGGCACAAACACATCGCACATGCAAGTCTGAGTCCGAGTCATGAGTAAGATATTTTCACTAGGTGGGAAGATTTGTGTGGTATTCCTAGAGTTTTTTTTTTTATTGTTTTTTCTTTAAAGTTGAAACATACCAACTTTACCAACAGACTTCAGTTTGCATGAGGTAAACGCTACTTTCCAGGTATTTTGTATTATTATTGAGACTGACTTGGATGTTGAATGATTTGTATTAATTTCAGGCACCTCCACGTGACATGTACGTATAATAAGACACATGAGCTCTGTTAAAATGTTGCCCGTGCTCACATTTGACTACCAAGCTCAGTATCAGCTCCTTGTTTATCTTAGGTCACGGACCATCACACGTTTCGGCTTTTTAGAAGATAATAAAACCTTTCATGATGAAAAAGAATCTCAATAACCCACTGTCTAGGTAGAAGCCAGTTGAACAGAGACTAATGCTGCGTTCATAACAACTCGGAGGTCGGAAATCCCAACTTGAAAATTTCCGACTTCCGACATCATTGCGTTCACGCTGCAGGAACTCGGAAGAAAAAAAACATGGATACCTGAAGGAAGTTTGGCATATTGTGGCTCATAGCTGAATATGAAAAATTAATGCAGCAGTAAATTATGTTTATTTTGGAGGAGAGGAGACGCCGCAGATGAGTGCACATATAATGTTATAGCCTTGATAACAGTTAAACGTTATTTCCGTCACATACAAGGACCGCAATTTCACACCATACAACAATCACAGCTTAATATAAACGTATTTCATATAGGCTGCCTACTGCAATAATACACAAAAATATGCATTCAAACCTCAACAAATAACTTTAAATGTCTTAATTCTAACTGTTTAAGACGAGAGCTGCCATGTTTTGATGTTGTCTTGACGTCAAGTCGGAAAGTCGGAGCTCTTCCGACCTGTAATTTCCGAGTTCGATGCCGTTCAATTCATTTTTTTACAACTCGGAGCTCGTTTTTTTCCGACTTCTGAGTTGTCTTGAACGCAGCATGAGTCCCGGCTGGTGGTCTCTCTCTGTTTTTCTCATCTATTGTTCTTCTGATCAGGAAAGACATTCGGCGATAAACTGTGTGACATGAGATTGGCTTCAGGTCGCTGTCGACAACAGCAGTTCTGTTGTGCAATAATTCATGTGAGCTGTCAGTTGAGATGAATACGTTTCATTCACTGTAATAAACAATGTGACTATTCAAGGTCAGTGTTATTGTTTTGCCTCCATTTAGCCTGATAATGAATGACTGGGCCCTGTTATTACCACCATGGTATGCAGGTCCTGTGGCGCTGGTTAATGTTTCACTTACACTATAGACAACACACTGTGAAATCAATGTACAATGACGCTGGGCTGTACATGTGTACTACATATACAGTAGTTATTAGGTGGGTTTACACGGAAACTTTTTACTCTTTCTGATTGAATTCATTCCAAAAGAGTCTTTCAGGTTAACTGTTTACATGTGATATGATGTAATCTAGGGGTCTCAACATGTACACATTTCGGGACCTCTGACTTGTATCATCAGAACAGACATATACTGTGATTTTCAGCCTCCTTTCATATTTAATAGAGGAGGGACAATACCTCGCAGTAATATTTTCAGCTATCAGGATGATAGAGGCTAAAAACATACTATTTTCAAGAGGATTGGAAAACACAGTTTTGTTTTACGAATGTAAAGGTTGGAGACCCCTGATCTGATCCGATCGGGTGTTCACATGTGCCATTGCATTTATTCAGAACAGACGTTTTACAGCCATCTGACACATGCGCGCTTAAACGGGCCATAAAATTATATAGAAATGACTTGGGTCATTATATAGAAATGACTTGGGTCATTTCTCCTCTTTTTTGAGCCAATGCTAGTGTGCTGCATCGAGTCTGGGCTTCAACACTTGCTGGTCAAAGATGGAAATCTATGGTCTGATCAGCACAGTAGTTGTCATTGTTTTGACACTTTCATTCAAGCATTCCCAAGTAAAGGAACGTCACTACGCATTCATGCCCAGTTTCACCGTTTACATGATATTATTGTACTTTTGATCAGTTTGTGAAAAAGTTTTCCACCCCTATGAAACCAAATGGACTTTTTTATTCTGATTGAGCTGTTTATTTGGAGCATTTTCATTCGGTTTGGACGTGTAAACCCGATTGTAGCCAAAAATATTTGTCTCCATGTAAACCCAGCTATTGTTTCCTTGTTCAAGAAAGTGACCTTTGGAGCTGTGAGAAATTGTACCTTTTTGACAAGATACTGTGCATGTTCCTGCTCGAATCTCCTCAGAAGAGCTTTTTTCAGAACCTCAGCTTGAGGAAACGCAACGTCCTTTAGTTTCTGAGGGGAAAATAGAAAATGGAGATAAATGTTGAGCTTGAACATGTTTGTTAAAAACAAATTTAAACCTGGACCAGTATTCAAACTAACATACCTTTAGTGTGTCTTTCTTCTCTGGGATGTTAGCGGTCTTGTAATCCCGGTGCTTGGGAAGCTTTTCTATAAAGAGTCTTTGTGAAAAGAGAATTTCTTGTTATTTACAGATGAATGTTTCTACAGGACTCAAACTTTCCTTGAGCATCTTAACTGTTGTGAACATTTAATCTGAACTTGACACGACTAATTTAATGTGTGCAGTCTGAGGGACAAAGTCGTACTAACTACGTAAATACACTTACGTGATGTATTTATTGTACAGGACGAAGGCGTGCTCGATGTTGCCCTCATCCGTGTAGACGTTAGCCATGCGGATCATCTCCATGCCCGAGCGGAAGTACCGGCGCGGAGGCACGTCCTCGTTCACCTCCACCGTGCTTCCCTTCTTGGTCAACGCACGCACTCGCTCCTCCGGCTGCAGACTGACGTCATTGTGATCGGCCATTGTTACAGCTCAACCTGCAACACTGGGGACGAGACAGGCCACATATTTGCATATTTACCACTGCTGTCGGTGCTGTGTGGACAAACCAGAAGAAAACTATGCACACGCACACTATATCATTTCGGCACGTTGGTTTGTTCCTTACTTAAAACAAGTAGACTGATCTTTACAACCTCATTTTGAAGTCAATTTAAAATGTGCTGCTTAAACTGTGATATTTTTGGATTCAATTCAAAAGTGAAGCTGTATCTTAAACCCTCAGCCAAAACTGTTTAATTTGTTTATTCTTTTGCGTGATTTGGGTAAACTGGCCCTTTGAGCTCCACAGTACCAGTCAGTAAACTTACTAATTGTTTTAAAGTCAACTTCAAACATATTGGTTCCTTTACAATACTGTCTCAAACTCACATTGTGGCTCCATAAATACTGAATATGAGCAGATACTCCAACAAAAATTGTATTAAATAGCCACAGAAAATCTCAAAAATACGACAAACTCTAAGGTGGCAGGTAAGCTACAGCAGGAATTCAGTTCATTTTCTGCACAAAAAAAAATGTATTAGGCTACTTATATTATTATTACATTTCTAGAAATATGAAAACTCATATAAATTCAGTTCTGAATATACTTCAAACTTATTACGGGTGTTTGAGCATAACTTGATATCCTGTATAAACTAGAACAAGAAGTCAGTGCCTTTCTCCTCCCGCTCTGTATCGAGGCCACGGCTCAGTCTGAGACTCGCTGGCTGCTCAGTATATTTAGAAGAGGAGCAATGACTCTGCTGGGAGGCTCCATGACTTTGGGGTTTTCTTCTCTGTATTGATCAAATGAAGTCAAATAAAACGCCTCATCAGCATGCTGACTTGACTAACAGTCAGATGGCTCGCATTGATTCAACCATGACGGCTTCTTGGCACATCCCATGTGAAACACTGAGTGTTGAGAGAGTCACAAGCACAGACAGAGGAGTGGCACTGATAAAAGAAACAGGAGAGGTGAACACGCTTGACGGCGCTAAGATGCTATTTTTAAACTTCACTTGAATCTTTTAAGAAAAGTTCTAATTTAATGTGTTGAACCATTAGTCAAGCCTACAAAATAACCACAGACTGGACTGTGTTATGCTGTTACAACATCATCATGGTAACAGAAGAGTAGATCAAGTTCTACATATCATACCAAACATGAGAGTAGGTTTATAAAATATGATGCATGATGACTATAGATTCAAATACCTGAAGAAAACCTTATTATTGTGGTTAAAAACGGCCAGCACATAAATACATCAATAACAATCCAGTTTATACTTATGTAACACTCAAAAAGAAAAGGATATGTGCAGTCTGTTTCATTTTTACTTTGCGCTTTTGCTTTATAGCATCCAAAGCACACAACAGTAAACATTATTTCCGTAATATAATCTATATTCTATCAAAGCTCAATTGAAACACACCGTATAGTTTACACACTCCTCCGCTCTTCATCATCCAGTATGTACATTTTATCACAAAACCTTTTTTTTCTAAAATATTGCCTCAGAAACCTTCTCCAAAATGGATGACATGAAACATCTGATGACTGTCCAATCTGGACTAGATAACCCAGAGAGGCTGTAGTTTCACATTAGTGGAGACAGTATTTAGCTTATTGGAGAGTCTAGGTGTAGTGATGTGGTCTGAATGGGAATTAAAAGTTTTGTTATGATTTTACAAGTAGGAAAAAAAAAGATATTTACAAATTTGAGGATGTGTTTCTTGTCCAGATTTGACAAGTCTGAGAAGAGTTGTTATAGAGTTAAACCTGATCTGGGCTGGTCGGGTTGGGAAATCACAGCAGCCAAACTGAAAACTACACTGTGTGTGTGTCTATAGCTACAGCTCTTATCCATATTGATCTGACAGATAAAGGTGAAACACGATACATGGTGTCAGAAATGGCTTTAAAACCAACCAAACCTTTTCTAAAGATATTGCCTTTGAAACCTTCTCCAATGCTGGTAAACATGAGACCAGGTCAAACATCTGGATTTGTCCAATCAGGACCAGATAAACCCAGAGAGGCTGTAGTTTCAGATTAGTGGAACTATTAATAAACTTATTGGTGAGTCTAGGTGTAGTAGGAACTACAAATTTACAAATTTGAGCTGTGTTTTCTTGTTCGGATTTGACAAGTCTGAGAACCTGATCTGGACTGGTCTGGTCTGGTTGGGAAATCACAGCAGCCAAACTGAAAGCTATTGTTTGTTTATCAGTAGCTACATTTCCTATCCATATTTAGATGAGAGATAAAAGGTGAAACACTATACACAGTGTCAGAAATGCCTTAAAAACCAACCAAACCTCTTCTAAGATATTGCCCCAGAAACCTTCACCAATGCTGATAAACATGAGACCAGGTCAAACATCTGGACCAGATAAACCCAGAGAGGCTGTAGTCTGTAGGTAATAGTGATGTGGTCTGAATGGAAATTATAAGTTTTAATGTGGTTGTACGAGTAGGAAAAAGTGTATGTTTTTTTTTTTTTTTTTAACAAACTTGAGGCTGTGTTTTCTTGCCCAGATTTGACAAGTGTGAGAACCTGATCTGGACTGGTCTGGTTGGGAAATCACAGCAGCCAAACTGAAAGCTATTGTTTGTTTATCGATAGCTACATTTCTTATCCATGTTAAGCTGAGAGATAAAAGGTGAAAACAACGATACGTGGTGTCAGAAATGACTTGAAAACCAACCAGCCTTCGGGCTAACTGTCACTCCAGTGGTAATAATAACACATAACTTAACAACACACATAACGACCTGTCAAACTGTGGCCCCTTTTACAGCTCAAACATTTACTGACACTGCGTTAATTTCACCTCATATAAATAACCTCCGTGTTCACTGGTGTACTCTGTGTAAAAGTATAAAGATAAATGTGTATTTGAGGCTCCATGGTGATCTCCTAAACGCCTCACTGTTTACTGTGTGTACATCGTGGAGCTAGCAGCGCTAACTCGGCTAACTTAGCATGTAGCTAATGCTAACAGTTTGAAACGGTTAAGTAAAAGCTGATTGATCGGAAGAGGAAGTTTATGATCTTCATCCTTACCCGATCGAGCCGAGCCGTGAACCCCCCGGGGACCACCAGGGGTCTACATACAGACCAGACCAGACCAGACCAAAAAACCAGATCAAAAACACAAGTCCCGGACCGGACTGGACCGTCTCAGCGTCCAACGGACTGATCTCCGACGGTCTCTCGCTACACTTCCGCAGTCACAACAACTTCCGCCCTGATGACGAGTCACGCCCGCCTACGTTCCTTATCGATGAAGTTTTACGGCCATTATTAAAAACCAAACACACACACACACACACACATAATAAATAAGATTAAATTCCATCTTTGTTTTTGTTGTTTTCTTTTTCATTTTTTTTTTGGTGTGTGGAGGGTTGGTGGGTGGGTGTCTTTTTCATAAACCGGCGAGACTTTTATCATAGATACAGATCCAGAGAAATGATATCATAGATGTTAGACAGGTATGTTGATGACGGAAAGTCAAGAAATAGCAAATCATAACGTGATTTCTAGAAAAAAAACTCACTATGCTTCAATTGCAACGGACACGTGTGGCTCGTTGGTCTAGGGGTATGATTCTCGCTTTGGGTGCGAGAGGTCCCGGGTTCAAATCCCGGACGAGCCCATTATTTATTCTCTGACATCTGACAACAATAACATAAGAGAACGAGCAATAGAAAAAAAGTAGTAATGTCACATCACACTATCTGTTATCAGTAATAGGCCTACTTTCTATGTAATGATCTATTCTAGGGCTCTTGAAATTGCTATTCCAGGCTTGCAAAAGAAACACTACCAGTAGGCTATACATGCTATCTATCTTTATTGTGACAAATCTTAAACTTCACATTATTCAGAAATTAAATTTAGTGTTATAAAATGTTGATTATTGTTCTTGAACATGTGGTGAATCACAAATGTTGGGTCTCATGACATGGGAATACAACCTGACCTCAAAACTAAGTAGGCTAGGCCTAAATGTTGTTTGTTAACTGTAAAATACATTTTTTTGATATTTACTTAATCATCCTTCCTCATATTTACTAAAGCAACAAAGGTTTTGATTTGAAAATTAATAAATAAATAATTCAATGGATCATTTTTGGTGCAGTTTCTCAGCACCACCTAGTGGAAAAAAATACTAATGACAATTTCATTTCAGTCACTTCTCCACCCAGGGAAACTGAAGACGGTTGAGCAGAGTCAATCAGAGCAGAGACAGGACGTCACATTATAGGGATGAGAATCATTGAACTCTGAGAGAAAGTTAATAATGTGTGCTACAAGTTCTCAAAAAGGATTTGATATATCAATATCAGACAAGTCAAATATCAAGTATCGATCCAGTGTTAGTCAGGTTTCTAGTTTTAATTTGACTGTAAATAGTAGGCTATCTTTATGATATTCAAGTTTGCCATTTAAAAAAAAATTGTTTTGCTTTCAGTCTTGTCTGTATGATTTAAAAAGTGAAAGAGGACTTGAACTATTTTTGCACTAAGCTCTGCGGGGATGTCTAGAGCAAAACAGCATGACCCTTTAAGCTTACTTTACATGCCATTTTTATTTTCACGACAAAGATGAAGTGATAGCTCTGATGAAGGAATCTTAAAATGTATTGTTTTCTCTTTGAAATCTGCCTTTTGTGGAGGAATCAGCAGAAGCTTTTTTTTCTCTCTCTCGTGTGTTTGACAACTGACATATTTTGCAAAGAGACCAGCTGAATTGAACTGTTGATCTTTGCTCAGCAGCCCCTCAGAAGTGTCAGTTTACAGGGCAGGAGAGCTGAGGAGTGAAAGAACGAGCGACCACGATGGAGGATACGATCGGTGTGTTGATCCATTCATTCAACGTCTTCCTGGGTCCTCACTTCACAACACTCCACAACCAAATCACTTCAGATCTCCTACTGTCCGTACTTACAATACCACAAGGGGCATGCAAACACTTTAAAGAAAAAAGCATGTTTTAATATAGGCTACAAGCTTGCCAAGAACGATACATTTTGTACATTTAGGACATTTAATGTGATGTCCCGTCCTTAGAGAAACCCATAATCAAGTCAACTGCTTGCAATTTGGATCCATTATTTGATACCGTGTATTTATATGAATGGAACATGCATGTCGTCTTGGTGTTATCAGAAACCTCCGTATTATGTTTACCTCCACTTTGTTTTTAAGTCACGTGTCAAAAAGGGGTTGATCCATTTTGTACTATTTCTTATGAGAAGCGAGTGTCCTTCTCCGTATATAAAATATGAACAAATAAATGCTGCATGCAGCCAGATCTAATGAATGAACGGGTGTTTTTATTTCTTTTCAGGTCTTCAGGTGACAGAACAAACAATGATCACTTACAGATGATGTGTAATTCAGCAACTGCTATGACTTGTTCAAACAGCAGTAAAAAGTCGTAGCATCATAGTGAAGTTGCTATAAAATTAAACCAGATTCTGCCACAGTTCATGAATTTGAATAGTTTTGTAACTGTTCTATAATATTTGCTTTTTACTCTCTTCAGACATCACTGTTTTTTTTGTTGTTTTACAAAACATGACATGAGACCCCATAAATTAAAAATAATACAAGTAAATTAAATACAATAAAGATTTTTTTAAAAATCAAATAGAAAACAGATATTCATACCATAATTTACAGCAATGTAAAACAAACACGATATAACAATAACCCATATCCCTCCATGGCATCACACAGTTTTTGATAAGATTACCTATTAGATAGAGGTGTCACTGGGAAATCCTCAATGCCTATCTGTGTACAGTTTTAGTAAATCAGGACAAACTGAGTCATGTTTTAACCAATACATTTACTTATTGTAAAAAAAAAAAAAAAACACAAGTAAGGAGGAAACAGAGATTGTCATAATGATGATAGAGAATCAAAAATGTCTGACAGTTTAACAGGAATTAGCATTTCATTGTAAACATCTGATGATAAAAAGTATCATTACTAACACCTGTTTCCCAACTATAAAACAACAGATCAATGAGTGATGAAATCATCAAAAAAAAATAAAAAAAATAATAAGAGGCTCAAAAGCCAAAACTGCTCACAAACAAACAGTCACAAAATGGAGAAAAAAAAAATCAAAACATCAGTACAGTGGATGTGTGGATAAACAAACAAAACAAGATGCTGTTAACCAGGACAATGAACATGTGAACAAGTTTATCTCTTGATGATGATGATGATGATGATGATGATGTGATACTCACAGCACGTTGTTTTACATTTTCTCAGATATTAATCTTGATGGTAAAAATGGACATGATCAAAAAATAATCAGTTCAGTGAATGTTACACAGTATACACACTCAACTACACTGCTGATCAGTTTAATGAGATATTAATTAACTGTGTTTGAAAGACCAAATGACAGGTGAGCAGGTGTAGAAGCAGGTTGGCTGTGAAGTGTGATGGTGATGATGAGTTTATAGTTTAATAAACCTCAAACGTACCTGACAGATTTTGATATCAGAGGTTTGAGCATCACCAGCTATTCCAATATTGAAAAATGGGAAGAGTTTCTCAGTGAAAGTGTCTCTGTGAGTGTAGATGTGAGTCATGTCTTCAGGGTCGTAGAAGGACACCTCCCCCCCGTCATAGTCCAGCTGGACTCTGATCCTCTGGAGACTCTTCTCCACTGTCACAGTCTTATTATCACCATTGGTGAATTTTCCACTGCGATAAAATAAACACCAGACTCCATATTCTGGTGAAACAAATTGTTCTCCATTCCTGTCAACTGACTCTTTAACCAAACCCACAATCCAGCGAGGATGATCTCCCACCTCCACCTCCCAGCTGTGTTTCCCTGAGCTGAAGCCCTCAGAGCACAGTACAGTGTGATACTTAATGAATCTCTCTGGATTGTCAGGAAGCTGCTGCCATGTGTCTCCACGTCTCACACTGGTCAGATCATCAGACAGATAGAGACGGGGATGTGCAGTGTTTGGGTCCAGGATGACAGGAGTGAAGTGGACCTTCTCCTTGATCTTCTCCCAGACTCTGAAGGACAGGTTGCCCAGGTGTTTGGCCTCATCTATCAGAGCTCCTGAGAGCAGCTGTGGATCTGACAGTGAGCACTGGGCTCTGGCTCTGGTCTGAGTGGCTTTATGACTGCTGAGGAACGCCACCTTGTGTTTCTGCAGCTCTTCTTCAACAGCACAGATACTGTCTGACAGAGAGGAGATCTGCTCCTCAATCATCTTCATCTCTCTGCTCATAGTCTTCCCCTTCTGCTCCTCTTCCTCCCTCAGAGCTGCCAGTCTGGACTCCTCTTCCTCTTTCAGGAGCTGGTGGAGCTTGTTGAACTCTGCTCTGATCCGCCTCTCTGTGGACAACAGCTGCTTCTTGGAGTGTTCAATCATTTCATTGTGTGCTTTCTCCACTTGTTTGTATTTGTTCCTCTTGTCCTTCAGAGACTTTAAGTCAGATTTCAGCTGCTGCTTCAGGTCACTGACTGCTTCTTCTACAGGAACCACCTTGTGACTCTGGTGGTGAGGAAAATCACAGACGGTGCACACAACTCGATCTTCATCCTTACAGAACAATCTAGGCTCCTCTTCATGTTTACTACAAACCACCATTTGTTTCTCATGTTGCTTTTCAGTCTCTGATGATCCAGATTTCTGTCTCCCAGCAAAGGAATCAGCCAGATCCTTCAGTGTAAAATTCACTTCAGGCAAACCCTTTGAAGATCGTCTTTTACAAATGGGACAGTTTTTGTTCTTAGCTTGTTCCCAGAATTGTCTCAGGCAGCTTGAACAGAAGCTGTGGTTGCAGCTCAGAGACACAGGATCTCTGAAAGTCTCTGAACACACGTGGCAACTCAGGAAACTTTCAAAGACAGAAGCTTTCTCAGCCATTTTAGCAAAACTCACCAAGTTACTGAGTCCTCAACTTTCCTCTTACAGTCCTCTGAACGTGTGTTTTCCAGTAGAGATCTCACTCCCTGTAATGGCGTCTCAGCTCTGATCGACACTGTCACATTTACTTTCAGTTTCATCGACCTCTGTCAATGATTTTCACTTTAACACACTGTCATGTTGTGTTTTCACCAGCAGGTGGAGCTGTGGACAGTGGAGTACTTACTACTTTATGTTCTGCTTGTTTATCTGCAGCAGTTTTTACATGAATGTTTTATTCACTCAAAGTCATGTGGATCTTTTTCATTTATTGGTTAAACATTTTCAAAACAACATCAGGGTAAACACATCTGGTTTTATTAGAATATAATATGAATAAAATCACATGGCAGGAGATTCAAACAAAAATGAAACTGAAATAATAGGAGAAAAATAAAAAATTTGTGTCAGTTTGTCAATAAACATTGTAGCCTATTGTAAAAAGAAAAATATCTTTTTCTCAGGTGAACCTCAGGAAAGAAAGGCTGCATGGAAATGTTCCACAATAATTCCCATTCCCAAGGTCATGAACCCCCCGGAATTACAAGCATTCAGACCACTTCACTTCTTTTGTAGTGAAAAATCTTTTTAAAAAAACAAATAAAGGTTCTCTCTCTGGTTGTAGACAAACTTGATCCTCTTCTGTTTGCCTACCAAAGATAAAAGGGATTGGATGATGCAAAACTTTTTATCCTTGATAAAATATATAAACACCTGGAGAAACCTAAATCTCATGTCAGGCTTTTATTTGCCGATTTTTTTTAATTTATTTTTTTGGTTTTTAATAAGATGCAACAACATATTTTAATCGAGAGACTAGCGTCTTATTTTAATCTGCCTGATCAGCTTTTAGCCTTGCTTTTAAATCTTTTAACAAACAGGACACGGCAGGTTTTAGTCAATGGGGTCTTGTCTAAAACTAACATGGTTCACTACAAGGATGTGTCCTCTCCATCACTTTGTATTTTATATACTGACAGCTGCAGGAGCCTTAAGGCAGATAGCTTCCTTGTTACATTTTTAGATGACACTGCTCTGTTGTTGTCACTTCTTCATGGCACAGAGTCAGATCATGCTAATGCTCTTCCTGATTTCATTAAGTGGTGTGGCAACAATTTTCTTGACCTTAATGTCTCAAAAACTAAGGAATTGGTTATTGATTTTTAGGAAACATAAAGCAAACACCACTGTAAGCACGATTCATAGTGAGGACGTAGAAATTGTTGAATCATATAAATATCTTTGTCTTATCTTACCTTGATCTTAATTTGCACTGTCTCACGCTTTGTTTTCCTCTTTGAAATCTGCCTTTTGTGGAGGAATCAGCATAAGCTTATTTTTCCCTCTCTCTCTCTGTTTATATATTTTGCAAAGAGTCCAGTTGAATTGAACTGTTGATCTTTGCTCAGCAGCCCCTCAGAAGTGTCAGTTTACAGGGCAGAAGAGCTGAGGAGTGAAAGCACGAGTGACCACGATGGAGGATACGATCGGTGTGTTGATCCATTCATTCAACGTCTTCCTGGGTCCTCACTTCACAACACTCCACAACCAAATCACTTCAGATCTCCTACTGTCCGTACTTACAATACCACAAGGGGCATGCAAACACTTTAAAGAAAAAAGCATGTTTTGATATACAAGCTTGCCAAGAACGATACATTTTGTACATTTAGGACATTTAATGTGATGTCCCGTCCTTAGAGAAACCCATAATCAAGTCAACTGCTTGCAAGTTGGATCCATTATTTGATACTGTGTATTTATATGAATGGAACATGCATGTCGTCTCGGTGTTATCAGAAACCTCCGTATTATGTTTACCTCCACTTTGTTTTTAAGTCACGTGTCAAAAAGGGGTTGATCCATTTTGTACTATTTCTTATGAGAAGCGAGTGTCCTTCTCCGTATATAAAATATGAACAAATAAATGCTGCATGCAGCCAGATCTAATGAATGAACGGGTGTTTTTATTTCTTCTCAAGTCTTCAGGTGACAGAACAAACAATGATCACTTACAGATGATGTGTAATTCAACAACTGCTATGACTTGTTCAAACAGCAGTAAAAAGTCGTAGCATCATAGTGAAGTTGTTATAAAATTAAACCAGATTCTGCCACAGTTCATGAATTTGAATAGTTTTGTAACTGTTCTATAATATTTGCTTTTTACTCTCTTCAGACATCACTGTTTTGTTGTTGTTTTACAAAACATGACATGAGACCCCATAAATTTAAAATAATACAAGTAAATTAAATACAATAAAGATAAAAAAAAAAAAATCAAATAGAAAACAGATATTCATACCATAATTTACAGCAATGTAAAACAAACACAATATAACAATAACCCATATCCCTCCATGACATCACACAGTTTTTAGATAAGATTACCTATTAGATAGAGGTGTCACTGGGAAATCCTCAATGTCTATCTGTGTAGTACAGTTTTAGTAAATCAGGACAAACTGAGTCATGTTTTAACCAATACATTTACTTATTGTAAAAAAAACCAAAAAACCAAAAAACCAAAAAACACAAGGAAGGAGGAAACAGAAATTGTCATAATGATGATAAGAATCAAAAATGTCTGACAGTTTAACAGGAATTAGCATTTAATTGTAAACATCTGATGATAAAAAGTATCATTACTAACACCTGTTTCCCAACTATAAAACAACAGATCAATAAGTGATGAAATCATCATCATCAAAAAAAATAATAAGAGGCTCAAAAGCCAAAACTGCTCACAAACAAACAGTCACAAAATGGAGAAAAAAAAAATCAAAACATCAGTACAGTGGATGTGTGGAAAAACAAACAAAACAAGATGCTGATAACCAGGACAATGAACATGTGAACAAGTTTATCTCTTGATGATGATGATGATGATGATGTGATACTCACAGCACGTTGTTTTACATTTTCTCAGATATTAATCTTGATGGTAAAAATGGACATGATCAAAAAATAATCAGTTCAGTGAATGTTACACAGTATACACACTCAACTACACTGCTGATCAGTTCAGTGAGATATTAATTAACTGTGTTTGAAAGACCAAATGACAGGTGAGCAGGTGTAGAAGCAGGTTGGCTGTAAAGTGTGGTGGTGATGATGAGTTTAGGGTTTAATAAACCTCAAACCATCATGATAGAAAAACTAACGTACCTGACACATTTTGATATCAGAGGTTTTAGCATCTCCAGCTATTCCAATATTGAAAAATGGGAAGAGTTTCTCAGTGAAAGTGTCTCTGAGAGTGTAGATGTGAGTCATGTCTTCAGGGTCGTAGAAGGACACCTCCCCCCCGTCGTAGTCCAGCTGGACTCTGATCCTCTGGAGACTCTTCTTCACTGTCACAGTCTTACAATCATGACCGATGTATTTTCCATCACGCTGCAATAAGCACCAGATTCCATCTTTTGGTGAAGGTGAACACTCTCCCTTCCTGTCAACTGACTCTTTAACCAAACCCACAGTCCAGACAGGATGATCTCCCACCTCCACCTCCCAGCTGTGTTTCCCTGAGCTGAAGCCCTCAGAGCCCAGAACGTTGGCATATCTAGTGAATCTCTCTGGATTGTCAGGAAGCTGCTGCTCTGTGTCTCCATTTCTCACACTGGTCAGATCATCAGACAGATAGAGACATCTGTTTGCAGTGTTTGGGTCCAGGATGACAGGAGTGAAGTGGACCTTCTCCTTGATCTTCTCCCAGACTCTGAAGGACAGGTTGCCCAGGTGTTTGGCCTCATCTATCAGAGCTCCTGAGAGCAGCTGTGGATCTGACAGTGAGCACTGGGCTCTGGCTCTGGTCTGAGTGGCTTTATGACTGCTGAGGAACGCCACCTTGTGTTTCTGCAGCTCTTCTTCAACAGCACAGATACTGTCTGACAGAGAGGAGATCTGCTCCTCAATCATCTTCATCTCTCTGCTCATAGTCTTCCTCTTCTGCTCCTCTTCCTCCCTCAGAGCTGCCAGTCTGGACTCCTCTTCCTCTTTCAGGAGCTGGTGGAGCTTGTTGAACTCTGCTCTGATCTGCCTCTCTGTGGACGACAGCTGCTTCTTGGAGTGTTCAACCATTTCATTGTAGGTTTTCTCCACTTCCTCATATATGTCCAACTTTTCCTGCAGAGACTCTAAGTCAGATTTCAGCTGCTGCTTCAGGTCACTGACTGCTTCTTCTATAGGAACAACTTTATGTCCATGGTGGAGAGGAAACTCACAGACAGGACACACAGCTTTCTGCTCGTCCTCACAGAACCAATAAGGGACGTCGGGATGTTCATCACACACCACCTCCTCCTTCTCTTTTTCCTTGTCTTCTTCCACCTCTTCCTTCTGTTTTTCCTCCTCCTCTTCCTCCTCCTTCTGTTTTTCTTCCTCAGGTGAACCACTGTTCTGCTTCCCAACAAAGGAGTCGGCCAGTTCTTTGAGTGAAAAGTTTATGGGTGGAAAAGATGAAAAAGATTTCCTTTTACAAATGGGACAGTTTTTGTTCTTAGCTTGTTCCCAGAATTGTTGCAGGCAGCTTGAACAGAAGCTGTGGTTGCAGCTCAGAGACACAGGATCTCTGAAAGTCTCTGAACACACATGGCAACTCAGGTAACTTTCCAAGAGAGCAGCTTTCTCAGCCATTTCCTTTGATTTCCAGATTTCTTTAAATCAATAACAAGACTCACCAAAGTTCAGTCCCTTCAACTTTCTCCGTACAATCCACTGAGTCTGTGTTGTTCAGTAAAGATCCAAACCTGTAATGTGACGTCTCGTCTCTGCTCAGCTGTTTTCAGTTTCATTTACTCTGCTGTGGGTGGAGAAGAGGTTGAAAACGAAACTGTTATTAGTTTTTTTGTCCACTAGGTGGTGCTGAGAAACTGCACTAAAAATGATCCAATTAATTGGTTAAGTTATTTATCAATGAAAAAAAAATCGAAACATTTGTTGCTTAGTAAATATTAGAAACTAAGGATGATTAACTGAATATTAAAACTTTAATATGATCAGTTGACAGTAACTAACAACATTTACTTAAAGCTCAGAGGTCAAGTTGTAATGAAATTCACTTCATTTTAAAGAATAATCTACATTTTATTACACTAAATTTAATTGGAGAGTATGATATGAAGTATAAGATTGTTCATCAAACATATGATCTCTGTCATGTCAACACTGCCATGTAAAGAATATTCCCATTTTCAATGTCATTTTATTATTTCTAACACTTTCATTATCTAAACTCTTCTGTCCCATTTAAAAACATGTTTTTATTACATATAATCACATTCAGAAATGTCATGATGGGATTTGGGGTTTTGTTAATTTCACACTGTAAAATATATATCATATTTTCAACTTTCAACTACACCAATAAAAAGCAGCAATAATAGTAACTCTATAATATTACTTAGGATACAATATGTCATATTTTGCAATGTTCAAATAAAGACTTTTGACTTCCACTAAAGACTGACTTAAAGCAGAAGTAAGCGATCCGGTGGTTTTGGCTAACTTCTTGTCAGCCGATGGAGTTAGCAGTCCCCACCCTCGTCCCTACGTCACCACATTCACGCGCATCTCTTGGCTGCACACACAGAGAGGACCGCCCCTTTATGCCGTTCTCTCTCCTCATTGGATAAAGGTTGTAGGATACAAGGAAAGTTTTCTCCTCGGCTTACAGCAGAGCAGAGTGACTGACAGACCCGTGTTTCAGACCAAACACTCTATGTAAGTGATTGCTGTCGGAAAATATAACTATTTAAGACTTATATTAACACAAATATTCCGCTTACTTCTGCTTCAAATACTTTTTAAAAAATGTTAGTTTTTTAACTGATAGAATATTAATTCAATAAAATGTCTGCTCATTATGCATAACACAGTAGGCCTAAATAAAGCTGACATGAACAAATACACTTCTGGATTTATTATTACAATCATGTAGAGTGAGGTGGGGCAGTTTATTGTGGTTCAGTGCATCAGTTTGTCTCACTTTATTCTTACAATAAGTAAGATAGCTGAGGTAACGTACAGTCAAATGACAAGTATAGTTTAAAAACGGT
This sequence comes from Trachurus japonicus, assembly GCF_045865225.1. NCBI lineage: Eukaryota > Metazoa > Chordata > Actinopteri > Carangiformes > Carangidae > Trachurus > Trachurus japonicus. Next base: position 15,449,214 of record NC_140915.1, on the reverse strand, counting down.
TCAAGCAGGTATATTAAAATGTTCAATTTTTATACACATTTAAGAAAAATCCTCATTTTTATATACCAGCACCACTGAATTATGAGCCTGACGGAGAGCTTGTTGCATCTATTGATCTTCAGATATTATTATCAGCATCTGCACGACTGTTGAATTATTTATATTTTGATGTGAATCCAACTGAGTTAACAGCTGAGTATTAAAACATCAACAGGGAACAAAGAAATTTAGTTAACAGCTGCAGTAAAACAGAGGAGACTTGACTTTAGAGAAAAATTAAGTTTTAATCACTGATTGATCCAAATTCAACAATATATCGTGTAAAAATTGGTTGATTATTTTGGCAGTTTTACTTATTTCATTGGGTAATGTGTTTTATTTTGTTTTCTTGTGTGTAAAACTCTGTATACTTTGTTAAGTGTGGGGATTGCAGGCTCAGAGGATTACAACTGCAGCCGTGTGTTGCTCTTCGCCTCGCTTGACTGATATCACTTTATGATGTGGTGTTTACTTTTCAATGGGCTTTGGAGAGACAGACTGCTGAGGTTTCCCTGTGACCATAAAGGAGGATAGTTGCCCCTTGCCATCTCTGTGATCCTTGATTATTCCAGGGAAAACACGCATATCCCCAATCCTCCCTTCGCATACCACACATGCATACATAAACATAAATATAGATAAAGAGCTCTACATGTTATTGTTCCTTGCTGGCCAGCAGTTTACTTCATTTAAGAAAATTTAAGGAAACAATGTTTATTTTTATTTATTATTTTAGACTGAAGACTGCTTTGTTTATGTTTTTTGTTTCATGGACGTAGGAAGGGCTCCCTGACTATTGTTCTTGAAAATGCAGGTGAATTACAAATATTGGGTCTCATGACATGGGAATAGCTTACAACCTGACCTCAAAACTAAGTAGGCCTAAATGTTGTTTGTAACTGTCAAATACATTTTTTTTTTATATTCAGTTAATCATCCTTCCTCATATTTACTAAGCAACAAAGGTTTTGATTTGAAAATTAATAAATAAATAACTTAAACAATTCAATGGATCATTTTTAGTGCAGTTTCTCAGCGCAACCTAGTGGAAAAAAATACTAATGACAATTTCATTTCAGTCACTTCTCCACCCAGCGAAACTGAAAATGGTTGAGGAGAGTCAATCAGAGGAGAGATGGGACGTCACACTACAGCTTGGATCTTTACTGAACAACACAGACTCTGTGGGTTGTCATTTCCATGTGGACATTTTGACAGTGCCATGGGGTTGGGGCATGCATCTTCATCAACAAGGGAGTCCACAACCTTAAGGTCAAGACAGATCTCATCATACAGACACCTGGTCATCTTTCGCTGAGAACAAATACAGAGGAGCTGTCAAACTGTCTGATCACACACACACAAATGCACACATATGTGTTTCCCTTTAAAGGGATAGTTCACCCTAGAATGATATTTCGCTCATTATCTACTCACCCTCATGTTGACTAAGGGCTGGAAGAATTCTCAGAGTCCTCCGTCCCTTCTCTGAGTTACAGGGGGTCTTGGCGTAGCAGTGCATGTCCATATAACGGTTGCAAAGGGACACCAGAGCTCTTCGTAAAAAAACACACACAAAAAAACATCCAAATACCTCCATGATGCTCGTATGTAATGTCCGTCTTGTGCTGAAGCCCCAAATTGCGTAATTGTCCCGAAAAAAATTAAATAAGTCTATATTTTAAGCTTGTTTGTAGCGGAAGCTTCTCAAAGCTCCTCTTCCTGGTCCGTCCAAATCTCGCGTGATTCGCAGTAACCGCACTGACGCCGGCGCAAATCACGCGAGATTTGGACGGACCAGGAAGAGGAGCTTTGAGAAGCTTCCGCTACAAACAAGCTTAAAATATAGACTTATTTAATTTTTTTCGGGACAATTACGCAATTTGGGGCTTCAGCACAAGACGGACATTACATACGAGCATCATGGAGGTATTTGGATGTTTTTTTGTGTGTGTTTTTTTACGAAGAGCTCTGGTGTCCCTTTACAACCGTTGCATTGAAATGCACTGCTACGCCAAGACCCCCTGTGTTGGGGTTCATCCCAAGTTCAGCTTCATTGGCGCCACACAGTCTTGCTGACGGGCGTTATCTACGTTACCTGCCTTGACTCCCTCTATAGGCACCTAGACACCAGACTTACGAAGCACTCCCACGCATGCGTACACTCTGACCACTCCTCCCTTGCTTCCTCAGCACTCTCTTGGTTTCCTCATGCTCACCCCTCCCTTCTCTGTCTCTCTGCTGTATCAGAGCTCAGTGCTTTTCCTTTTTTTTTACCCAACAAAGCCCTGGCTCCAATCCATTCCCATTCATTTTCAATCATGAAATATTCGATCAATATATTTTTTTCTCAACTGATGACTGGTCTAAACAGCTAAAGTTCCTCATCCTTAAATATGACCCGGTGGTCCATCTGAAAAAAAAATCTATAATTAATTAGATATTAGTCCTTAAAGGTTAGCATAGTTGACCAATCATCTTCCTACACGACCAATGATTGACAACCTGATGACACAGACTTCACAGGTCTTCACAGGTCAGGATAAATACAGTTTCGCCTCATATTTAATAACCACGGTGTCATGTTAGCAGAACAGTGACCGGTAGGATCGGTCTACAAGCTGCAAAACCCCCAGGTTTATCCATCAACTTGTTATCTTGCTGGTAGTGGTATCATACCAAACGTGAAAACGTGAAGCTGTGGATGATGTAAAGGTGAGCCATACTGTCAAAAGACAAGCTTGTATTATATTAGCTGAATTTCCAGTGCAACATCATTTTGGTAACCTGCTAAAAATATGTGCCTATAGGCTACTGTATATAATAGATATGTAAAATAATAGCTAATAGCTGAGTGAATGCAGTGTAACGTGGTCCACAGGTTGGAGCTCCAGCAGCCGATCATCAGTGATGCAGGTGAGGTACATCAAGTCCAGGAGCCGTCACCCACCAGTCTCAGTCCGTGACAGTTTATGTGTTGCAGCTTCAGAGTTTGAGACAGAAATTTAAGTCTCTGGGTTCTGTAAAACAATTTAAAACACAATGTCAAAATACATTTCACAGCTTTTCATTAGCTTACGAATGCTAACATCGGCTACAATAACATGACACATTACTCCTCATGGGATATGTGTATAGTTCAATGGACATGTATTTAATAAGATAAGAAGAGTTAATTTGCAAAAGAAGATAACTCTGTTTTTAAAAAAAACTATTTGAAAATCTATCTATTATTTACATCCTTCAACCTTACAACCTTCACTGGTTACCGGTCCAGGCCAGAGCTGATTTTAAGGTCCTTCTCCTTACTTACAAGGTATTGAATGGCCTGGCCCCATCATATCTGTCTGAATTGCTCATCCCTTATATTCTGACCCGTCCTCTCCGCTCTGTAAATTCTCATCTTCTGGTTATTCCCCCAGTCAATAAAAAATCATTTGGTTATAGGGCCTTCTCCTACCGTGCACCCCATTTATGGAATAGTCTCCCACTGCATATCAAACAATCCACTTCCACTGTAATTTTTAAAACACTTCTTAAGAAACACCTTCTTACACAATGTTTTGGCGAAATTTGAATTTCCTATTTATCTCTCTGTGCGTTCTTTTGCTTGTTCTTTCTTCTGTCCTCCACAGTATGTTTGCCTATTTGGCAAACATACTGTGTATTGTATTTTTTTGATCATTTATCGTATACCGTTTGTGTAAAGTGACCCTGAGATTCTTATTATTGTAATGAATTTTGTAAAGTGTATCGAGACCATGTTGCACCATGGTGATTTTACACTTTAAATAAACTAAACAAACAAACAAACAAACAAACAAACAAACAAACAAACAAACAAACAAACAAACAAACAAACAAACAGGTGATATCAGTCAAAGCAAAGTTGAGTGGCTTTGACCAAGCAGATGAGATGTACAAAAACAGATGTAACTCAAAAAAATAAAGCTTTATTGAAAACAACACTATGTAAAGAATAATTCAAAAGCATCAGCTCATTTATTTCAAAATGGCATTTATCTGCTTTTGCAAATAAACTAGCTTCTAAGATTACTTTAACTATATAACTATATAAAGTTTACCTCGAGTTGTAGATGCTAACGGTGTTAGTAGCATAACCGCTCGGTACATTGTTGAGCCTGAAGCTCAACAATGTACCTGAAGCTCAACAACAGACAGCAGTCAGTGACACTGGGACATCATTATTCTTCACAGCTGTCCTTAACGAAAGGTGTTCCGCAGGGATCCATACTAGGACCTGTGTTATTCACAATCTATATAAATGATATTATATCCACAATAACTAACTGTCACACCCATCTTTATGCTGATGACACAATTCTCTATTGTGTCTCCGATACCCCACACTCTGCCACTGAAACCCTCCAGCAAGCCTTCAACAAACTCCAGTATTCTCTCTTCAATCTCAAACTAATTCTCAATGCGGACAAAACCAAGTATATGATCTTCTCAAAAGCCATAAACACCAACTTCTGTATTACTACTTTATCTGGACATAACATACAAAGAGTCACTGAATAAATATCTAGGCATCTGGTTGGATCAAAAACTTACTTACAAATACCATATTGACAACCTTGCAGTTAGTTGATATTTTTATAGGAATAAATCTAACTTTCCATTGACTTACAGAAAGCGCATAATAGAGGTTAGAGTTTCAGTTTTTCTGCCACTCATACCTGGAACTCTCTTCAACGATCTCTGAAAATGAACTCATTTGTTCCCCCGGGCCAGTTTAAAAATATGGTCATAAATATGCACACTTCTGAATGTAACTGCTTCAAAAATAATCCTAAAATTGTTGATAATGCGTGATTATACTTTATGTAACTGCTGCTTGATTTGTATTATAATTAATGCAACTGTTATGTGATTGTTGTTTTGATTTGATGTGCTCTCGACGTCATTGGAAATCTAAATAAAGGTTAAAGAAAGAAAGAAGCGGGTCAGGCAGAGCGGTCAGTTAGCCGGTGTTGCTGGGTAAATTAGCAGCCTCTGAGACGCGGGTCCGACCCGCCCTAGCCCCGCCCTCTCGTCCAAATATGGTTTCTGCTGGCTCCAAAAATCAAAGATGGCGGCGCCCTGTAAGCCAAACTCCTGGCTTCTAAAACAGCCCTTCACAAACCAATGGGTGACGTCACGGAGGGTTGCCACTTGGTCACCATGTGCTTTTGCATACCTGACAGTTGCTAAAAAAAACCGAGGACAGCGCTGCTGAGCCGTCAGAGGAGCGGTCTGCTGTTCCTCTCTCTGGTGTTTGGCTGCACTTTGTATAAAAAGAGTTCAAAAACTGTCACCCTTGGTGCCCTTCTGTTAAAGAATGAAAAACCCACGGTATCCTCATTGAAGCCCATGTGTACTGTCTGGGGTGGCCCAACATAGATACATACATGAAGGCACGAACACACATACACACACACAAACTGAGAGCGGCCAGGCCCTAACCTTTTATACAGTCTATGGGCCAGACACACATATCCACATGCACTCACAGACACACACAGATACTCTGTTGACACCACCCACTGTAGAGAGTGCCATGTCCCAGTGGCACTGATGAAAAGAAGAAGAAGAAGAAGAAGAAACACACAGGATTACAAGAGCGCCATGTCCCCATGAGGCACTAATGAAACTGAAAATAGTTGAGCAGAGTCCAGGAGGCATCACATTACAGGTTTGGACCGTGACTGAACAACACAGACTCAGTGGATCGTACGGAGAGAGTCGAAGGGAATAAACTTTGGTGAGTCATGTTGCTTTGAAGGATTCTGAAAATCTGAAAAAATGGCATAAATCACGGTGCGTCTCCAATGGCTGAGAAAATCACTTTTGTTGAACATTTCCTGAGTTGCTGTGTGTGTTTAGAGACTTTCAGAGACCCTGTGTCTCTGAGCTGCGGCCACAGCTTCTGTTCAAGCTGCCTGCAACAATCCTGGGAACAAGCTGAAAACAAAAACTGTCCAATTTGTAGAAGGAAATCTTCAAAAGATTTTCCAGGGGTGAACTTTACACTGAAGGGTCTGGCTGATGCCTTTGCTGAGAGACAGAAAACTGAATCATCAGAGGCTGAAAAGCAACATGAAAAACAAACGGTGGTTTGTAGTAAACATCAAGAAGAACCTAAATTGTTCTGTAAGGATGAAGATAGAGCTGTGTGCCATGTCTGTGAGGTTTCTGTCCACCAGAGTCACAAGGTGGTTCCTGTAGAAGAAGCAGTCAGTGACCTGAAAGAGCAGCTGAAATCTGACTTAAAGTCTCTGCAGGACAAGAGGAACAAATACAAACAATTTGAGAAAACCTACAATGAAATGATTCAACACTCCAAGAAGCAGCTGTTGTCCACAGAGAGGCAGATCAGAGCAGAGTTCAACAAGCTCCACCAGCTCCTGAGAGAGGAAGAGGAGTCCACACTGGCAGCTCTGAGGGAGGAAGAGGAGCAGAAGGGGAAGACTATGAGCAGAGAGATGAAGATGATTGAGGAGCAGATCTCCTCTCTGTCAGACAGTATCTGTGCTGTTGAAGAAGAGCTGCAGAAACACAAGGTGGCGTTCCTCAGCAGTCATAAAGCCACTCAGACCAGAGCCAGAGCCCAGTGCTCACTGTCAGATCCACAGCTGCTCTCAGGAGCTCTGATAGATGAGGCCAAACACCTGGGCAGCCTGTCCTTCAGAGTCTGGGAGAAGATCAAGGAGAAGGTCCACTTCACTCCTGTCATCCTGGATCCAAACACTGCACATCCCTATCTCTACCTGTCTGATGATCTGACCAGTGTGAGAAATGGAGACAAAGAGCAGCAGCTTCCTGACAATCCAGAGAGATTCACTAGATATGCCAACGTTCTGGGCTCTGAGGGCTTCAGCTCAGGGAAACACAGCTGGGAGGTGGGGGTAGGAGATCATCCTAATTGGAATGTGGGTTTGGTTAAAGATTCAATTGACAGGAAGGGAGAGATATTTGTTTCCCCGAAATGTAGAATCCGGTGGTTTTTATGTCACCGTAATGGAAAATACATCGGTCATGATGGCAAGACTGTGACAGTGGAGAAGAGTCTCCAGAGGATCAGAGTCCAGCTGGACTATGACAGGGGGGAGGTGTCCTTCTACGACCCTGAAGACATGACTCACATCTTCACTCACAGAGACACTTTCACTGAGAAACTCTTCCCCTATTTTTATATTGTAGATTCTGGTGATGCTAAAACCACTGATATGAAAATATGTCACATTTAGGTCTGTGATGTTCTGTTAGTTTTTCTACCATGATAGGTTTTTTGTTTGTTTTTTCTAGAACATGCGCTTCAACTAGTAGCAGCAATGTCTGGCAGCTCTGAGTTTTTACTCAACCTTTGCATTGCTTTTGTTAAAGGGATAGTTCAACATTTTGGCAAATTGTCCCATTGCCATAATCCCTATAGTCATAGCAGTAGGTTTGTTACCTTTAATTGTTGGTGCAAGCAATTTTTTAGAACGGCGGGGCAGAGCTGCGAACTGTTCAGAGCTACGCTACGGAGGCTAATGGGATTTCTTGGTTTCTCTTCATCAAACTCATCAAATACACAATCCAACAACTCCAAAACGCTCTGGTGGACAAGTTTTGACATGCACATTCACCACGCTATGAGATAATAACAGAATGTTACCAGACAGAGTTGTTTTAGAGGTAAATTCATGCAAAATGGGGCAGTTTTTCAGCAAGCAGTCTCTGCATTTACCTCGAAAACAATTCCCGTCTCGTAACGCTCTGTTATTATCTCATACTGCTTTGTTTATGTTTTTTGTTTCATGGACGGAGGAAGGGCTTCCTTAATATTTTGTCATTTGTCCACATGTGTAGGCTACTGTATGTTTCTTTTGAAGACTAATTCTAAAAATATTTGCGATTGACTGTACTTACATTGAGGACTTGTCATTGGGTTTTGCTTTAAGAAAGTGTGAGTTTATTATGGTAAAGAATTCTAGTGTCTGAAAGATAATGAGGTGAGATGTATTTCATCCAGAAATTTGTAAATAAATCCTGGGTGGATAGTCCACTGCTATCGGGACCCTGAGTGAGACACGGCAGCTGACAGGACCAAGTGAGAGGACGGTTCCTGTCCCACTCCTTTTTGGAAACTTGGCTGTGGTGCCAGAGCTTATTTTAGTCCAAAAGTCAAGTGTTATTTTTGTGCTCAGGCCACAGCAGCACACACAAGTTCAGATCTGAAAACAAGCAGATAAAAGTAGGTTCAGGAGACTTTCTTTGTGTCTTTGTGAGATTCATTTTATAAACTGACGCCACAACCAATGAAAAATTAGCATTTTTAACAGTTTGAATCTGAATGTGCTCAATAATGTTTTATCTTAATTTCCTCATAGCACTGTCTTACACAAACTACTGTAACTGCTATATTCAGCTATTCAAAAGTTGTCTGGAAAAATGAGCTGATCAAAACTAAATTATGTTGCTAGGAATAAAAGGGAAAATATGTAGTTTACATGCAGACAACTCCATCTGCTGGTGACTTAACAACCTGACTGCATTTCCTGATAATTTAATAATTGTCAGAGATAAAGAGACTTAAAGAAGATTTAGACCTCGCTGATCAGAGTTGAGATGCGTGTGAGTGTTTGGATTATTTTCAAGAGCAGAGACAGTGACTTGAGTCTCCCTGCTGAAGTTTAATAGACAAAACCCCAAATTACATCATGATATTTCTGAATGTGATCATAAAGACATGATTTAAATAGGACAGAGGAGCTTAGACCATGAAAGTGTTAGAAAATACTAAAATGACATTGAAGATAGGAATATTCTTTATAATATGACAGAAAGAAATTGTGTTTTATGAACAATTCATATCATACTCACAAATTAAATTTAAGTGTAATAAAAGTAGATTATTGTTGTTGTTGTTGTTGTTGTTGTTTTTTTATCATGAAGCGAATTACAATGACGTCTCATGACATGACAACCTGACCTCAAAACTTTAAATTGTTAGTAACTGTCAGCTGATTGTATTAAAGTTTTGATATTCAGTTAATCATCATTCCTCATATTTGCAAAGCAACAATAGTTTTGATTTCGTTTATTGATAAATAACTTAGATAATCAATTTGATTGAGTTTCTCAGCACCACCTAGTGGATAAAAAGACTGATGACAGTTTAATTTCAACACAGAACCCAGGACCTTCTTGCTGTGAGGCAACAGTGCTAACCACTGTGCCACCGTGCCGCACAGACTCGGTGGATTGTACAGAGAAAGTCAAAGGGACTGAACTTTGGTGAGTCTTGTTATTGATTTAAAGAAATCTGGAAATCAAAGGAAATGGCTCAGAAAGCCGCTCTCTTGGAAAGTTTCCTGAGTTGCCACGTGTGTTCAGAGACTTTCAGAGATCCTGTGTCTCTGAACTGCGGCCACAGCTTCTGTTCAAGCTGCCTGCAACAATTCTGGGAACAAGCTGGAAACAAAAACTGTCCCATTTGTAAAAGGAAATCTTTTTCATCTTTTCCACCCATGAACTATTTGTTCAAAGAACTGGCTGACTCCTTTGTTGGGAGCCAAGAGCTCTGTGACATTCAGAAAGGTCACAAATAGCCAAAAAGCAATGCTCCTTTCTCTGACCTCATATTAAAGGATAAATGTTTCAACAGCAATTCTTTAATAGCTTCCAGATGCTTTGGCCTATCAGGCTGAATTTTTAGCTAAAGGAGCTGGTGTACAATCAGGAAGTAGGGGAGCTGTGCCTAAAGCCAATTGGTAAGTGTCAAAGGTCACAGGGGTCAAACATCAAAGTGAATCCAGCCATTCCTGCTTTTTCTCAACAAAACATACACGCTTTAAGTTATCATCATGAAATATTAATAGGTTGTATATCAGAGAGTCCTCTATCAGAATATTTTGGTCCCGTTGCTCTAGGGGCCCCAGGGGGCCCCGGGGGGCCACTTGGCTTTCCCATGCTTCCACAGAGTTGGGTCTCGGGGTGATGGATAAGGGCCTCACCATGAGTCCACAGGCCAAGTTTCAAGTGATTTGGTCGGTTTCTATGGAAACGGCGGCCTCAAGGATACAGAGGAATGCGGCTGTTTGAAGCCCCGCCTCTCGAAAAGTAATGGCTCGATCAGGACCGAACACACATCTACGCGTTCGTCTTGGGTCCCCGAACCATGTATTACAAAATCAGAACTGTACGACTTTTGGAAATGTGTTTTGTCTATTTCGGCTTTTCTGACTAAGAGGGTCTCTCATGCTTTAAGTCTGACAGACTCTTAGTCTCATCAGTGCATGAAATAACTGCGTTTTTGTCTGTAGTGTCTCGCCTTACATAAACTGGTCTAGATTTATTTTAGGCCACAAGTTTGTTTCTCAGCATAATGCTGAGAAACAAGAATGAAAACATAACAAAGCACTGACAAATAAGACTGATGTGAACATTGATATTGAACTCATCACACAAGCCAGCTTAATCCTGGACGACGCTGTACCACTGGTCCTGCTGCATACCTGACACGGTGCAGTACACCTGGCCAACGTAGAGCTTTGCCTTTCGGGTTAACTCCTTCACCACGACGGACCGATACAATGACTGCATTACTGCGGCCGCTGCACCGATCTGGCTGTCAATCTCGTGTTCCATCCTTTCCTCACTCGTGAACAAGACCCCAAGATACTCCTCCACCTGAGGCAGAAACTCTCCCCCGACCTGGAGGGGGCAAGCCCCCTTTTTCCGGTCGAGAACCATGGCCTCGGACTTGGAGGTGCTGATTCTCATCCCAGCCGCTTCACACTCGGCTGCAAACCAGTGCATGCTGGAGGTCCTGGTGCCTAGAAATTCTGTCCATGAAAATAATGAACAGAACCGGTGACAAAGGGCAGCCCTGCCGGAGGCCGACTTACTGCCGGCAATGCGAACCAAGCTCCTGCTCCGGTCGTACAAGGACTGTGCAGCCCTCAGCAGAGGGCCTCCAACCCCATAGTCCCGGAGCATCTCCCACAGGATGCTTTCTCCAAGTCCAGCACATGTGGACTGGTTGGGCAAACTCCCACAAACCCTCGAGCACCCTGTGGAGGGTATAGAGCTGGTCCAGTGTTCCACGACCAGGACGAAAACCGCATTATTCCTCCTGAATCCGAGGTTCGACTATCGGTCCAGTACCCTGGAATAGACTTTCCCGGGGAGGCTGAGGAATGTGATCCCCCGATAGTTGGAACACACCCCTTGGTCCCCCTTTTTGAAGAGAGGGACCACCACCCATGGTCTGCCAGTCCAGAGGCACTGTCCCCAACTGCCACACGATGTTGCAGAGGCATCAGCCATGACAGCCCCACAACATCCAGAGACTTAAGGTACTGGAGGTACTTGAGGCGGATCTCATCCACCCCCGGTGCCTTGCCACATAGGAGCTTTACCAGGTGGTGATCAGTTGACAGCTCAGCCCCTCTCTTTACCCGAGTGTCCAAGACATACGGCCGGAGGTCAGATGACACGACTACAAAGTCGATCATCGACCTCCGGGCTAGGGTGTCCCGGTGCCACGTGCACTGATGGACACCCTTATGCCTGAACATGGTGTTCGTTATCGACAAAACTGTGACTAGCACAGAAGTCCAACAACAAAACACCACTCGGGTTCAGATCGGGCAGGGCGTTCCTCCCATGTGCCCACGTGAGCGTTTAAGTCCCCCAGTAGAACAATGGAGTCCCCAATTGGAGCACTTTCCAGCAGCCCTTCAAGGGACTCCAGGAAGGCCGGGTATTCTGCCCTGCCGTTCGGCCCGTAGGCTGAAACAATGTTGAGAGACCTATCCCCGACCCGAAGGCGCAGTGAGGCAACCCTCTCATTCACCAGGGAAAACTCCTGGGGAGCTATGAGCAAGCCCACACCAGCTCGCTGCCTCTCACCATGGGCAACTCCAGAGTGGAAGAGAGTCCAACCTCTCTCAAGGAGTTGGGTTATGGAGCCCAAACTGTGCGTGGAGGTGAGCCCGACCAACAAAAAAGTACAAAACACAATTCTACAACTACAGAACTGTCACGTGACTTTTGGCAGTAATATTATGCCTTGATGATCCACACACAAATGCACTCAGATCCACACACAAATCATGGATGTATTAGACCTGGATATGGAAATCTCAGCCGATTTTTTCCCCAGTGGCCTGCACTCATGGTATTGCAAATCATGGTATGCCCAAAAAGCATTTTTCCCATAGACCGCAATAGTAAAAGAGAAGCTCAAACTTTGGAATGCCCTGCCTCTTTCTTTTAGTCTAAGATGTTCAGAATCTGTGGACTCTTTTAGGAAACAACTGAAAACTTTTTTATTTAAGCAGGCTTTTAGTTAATGTGTTAAATTGTTTTATTCATTGTATTTTATTTTTTAGGTTTTTACTGCTGTATTTTATTTTATTGTGAAGCACTTTGTGATTGTTATCTGTCAAAAGTGCTATATAAATAAACCTTACTTCCTTCCTTACTTACTTACTTCAGGGTTATTTAAAATGTCCAAATTCCATACTTTTTCCAGACCCTATAATTTCCAGACTTCTCGGGAAAAAAATTCAAATAATTTGTGATATTTGAGTAAATAGATGTGCATACTGCATAATATAAAAAAGCATGTAATTAACCTTTTGTTTTCATTATTCTGAATCTGTATGCCGATATGTAACCAAATAATTTCCAGGAGATTGTAGCTAACAGAATAATTAACCCAAATAACTTAAGATAAGACCAAAACCAGATAAGTATTAAGATAAATATATTTCCAGACAATAGTTTACATTTTCCATACTTTTCCAAACCTGGAAATGTATAAAATCAAATTTCATACTTTTCCATATACTTTCCATAACTGCGTAGGAACCCTAGGAGCCAGACAGACATGACAAACTATTTGGATAGTGAGAATTTTACAATTTGAGTTTTACATTATTTCACAAGAACAAGTTGTGGGTTACAACTTTCTTTTGTTTGATTTTTTTACTTGTAGTTCCAGATTAACTGGTCACAGTGGGCTGCAGCAGCCAGAGAAGAAACGAAGACAGATTCCTGATCAGGATGGTCCAGGCTTGTAAAACAAGGGAGGCAAACTTTTGCCTTCCAAAGTACGGAGTCATCTTCCTGTTACTGGCTGTGTTCGTTTTAATCTATGTGCTACATGACATCATCTTAGAGGAGGGGAGGACCTGCCCTTTTGAAAAAAGCCAATCTGAGGTGAAGTAAATTTATATAATTTGTGTTATTAACAATTAAATTTCAGGTTTGTATGTTTACACAAATAGGTTTAGTTTTAAATGTATTTGTGTTAGTTAGAAACAAAGGATTTTTTTCCCAACAAGAATGAAAAAGTAATGCATGGCAATCTTCTTGTGTTCATAATCTCAACCAAAAAAACCTTGTCATCTTTATTCTTTTCTACTCAACACCAAATACCCATCAGTTATTGATAAAAATAAAATATTACATGCATATTTCAATATTGCATTAACTACCGGAGCTACTTAAAAGAGTTGAGGCAATTTGTGCATAATTTGTGTAGATCAAGCATGATTAATCTTTGTTTAAACTTCTAATCTTTGTAATATTTAGCCATTTAGATTCAACAAAGTTAAACTTGGTATGAATTACTTTATTTTTTATATGTTCTATGAATGAGCAACGAGACAAACAGCACACAGTCATATTCACACACTGCAGTGGCCAAATATCTTCCTTGCAAGTTTGACAATGTGCAGAGTTTGGGATCTGCTTGTCACTGTCCCATGCACCTGTCTGAAAATAAATGTGTTCAGTATTTTTTTCTTTGAATAATTCTTTTAAAAATGAAGTTTTTATATAAGTAGTTTGTGTAGTGGCATGGTGGTGTGATGGTTAGCACATGAGCTTCCCAACCAGGAAGTTCAGGGTTTAAATCAAATGATTTAATCTTGTCTGAGATACATAAATTAATTATTCAAATAAGAGTTGCATCAACTTTTTAAAGTAGATCAGTGTCGATGACCCTATTTGAAATGTTCACTGTTAGTTTTCACATGCACACAAGTGACCAACAGTAATTTCATACTGTGTGGCAGGAAACATGTTCCTCGCTGGCTCATTTGTTTCCAATACTTTCTCTCCGTCTCACTTTCAGCATGAAGTCAACTCCACCATGATCCTTCCAAAAGTCTTAACTGAACCTTACATGCATCACGGCTTCTGCACCTTCAAGCCACTGACCACGCAGGACGCTCAGGAAGAGGACCTCATACTGGACTCCATTGCGTGGCCTGAAACCGCAGCTCTGGTTTCTTTGGAGCAGACCAGTGATCCTGCTCACAGCACCTTCACACTCCTCCCAAAGAAGGGAGGAGGACAGTGGCGTGTAGGAGATCAGCTGGAGGTTTTGATTAAAATGTACGACTTCCGAGGCCAACCCAAGCAATCTGGGGGGGACTTCTTAGTCAGCCGTCTACATAACCGGGAGCTTGGTGCAGGTGTGGCTGGGCAAATGGAGGATCACCTCAATGGCTCCTATTCTGCTGTGTTCTCTTTGCTCTGGGAGGGGAGCGCTGAGGTTGAGGTGACGCAAAAAAAACTCAAGTTCAGTAGGGATGTAACGATACACTCAACTCACGATTCGATACGATTCACGATTTTTTGTTCACGATTCGATACGATTCACGATTTTTTTGTTCACGATTACGATTTTCTCACGATTCTTTTTAAATCAAAATGAGCTACAGACAAATTATGACCTAATAAAATGATCTTTTATTCATAAGAGAAATTGCAACTGAAATAGTCACCTTTCATTACAGATACACTGCACATCACCATTTATCACCAATTCACGTCGGCTATCACTGCCACTGCGGTCAGTTGGAGCAGCAGTCCACTGCAATCAGAGCCTCGCACCGCTGCATGCTGCTGACCAACCATCAGCCTCAGCTCAGTCACTAACTCACCTCATCTACCGTGTTTATTGGCGATAAACAGGCATACTGCCTGTAATTAAAACCTGACCGGACCCAACACTGCCAGACTCATAAGCAACGAGCGACCGCAAGGGGGGTACTGAGGGACAAGAGAGATAGAGAGAGAAAAGAGAGTGAATTAGTATGTGTGCGTGGTGGGCGTCGTCGTCTGGTGTCGAACAAGTGAATTAACCAGTGACTTTTGAGATAATGTAACCTACTTCTCACCAGAGACTTTGTTCTCACGCAACGCGTTTTTTTCAACCGATGCAAGTCGTCACGCATTTGTACTGATTTTTATTCGTGTCACGATGAATCGTTACATCCTTAGTTGTAAGTCTTTATTCAAATTGAACCCCACACCCTCTCGAGGCCTGTGCTTGTTTTCTCAGTGAAAGCTCTGTTTCTCTATCCCATCAGGTGACACTGGTTCACCCTGGTGAGGCTGTGACCGTCCTGCAAAGACTGACCAGGGAACAGCCAGACAGGGTTTACTTTCAAAGCACCTTCCGCTCAGGCTCGGTGTCTGAGAGGACCACCTGTAACGTCTGTCTGCATCCGACCCAGCAGCCGCTGTGCAACTACACTGACCTCCAAACAGGTGAACCGTGGTTCTGCTACAAGCCAAAGAAGCTGAGCTGTGACACCAGGGTCACACACTCTATGGGAGGGTTCAGAAGAAATCTCACGGCTAAGGAGGAGCAGCTTTTTCAAAGGTGAGGGAGCAGAGACACGTAGGACCTTCCTTTTGAATGACTTTACATCTGTACATCATGTATATATTTTTATATATTTGTTATTAAAAATTGTGTTTCTTTTTCTTTATTCTAACTATTGGTCGTATTTTTCTATTTGTATTGTGTTTTTTGTGTTATTTGCTTGTTGCTGTAACACAGTCATTTCCCAGCCGGGGATCAACAAAGTGTATCTTCATTTTAGTCTGGAATACATACAGTACATATACAGTAGAGTATTACCTATAGCTAGTAGATGTGCATATTTAAAATAGATTTACAGTTTTTGAAGCAGCAGTCTGCTGTAACCCATTTTATTATGTTCACTCTGTTTTCCATCAGTAAAGTCAACATGAAAGTCTCTATTAATGCTTCAGGACCTGCCAGTGTCACTGTGTTGCCAAAAACAACAGGTAAAGCAGGATTTTGACAATAATGATCAATGTTGTTCTACTTTAAATATACGACAGGTTGTTAGAGGTAAATCAGGCAGGAAGCTTTGTGCAAACAGAACCGATGTTTGATTGTATGTGTGGGTGGTGGTGGGTATATGCTGCTCAATCAGTGTTTTTATTCACCATTTCCATATTTTTTTTGTATACTTGTGTGTGTTTCTCGTGGCTGTGGGAAAGCGAAGCAAAATTTCCTGCACAACAGACAATACATTTACCGGTAATCTTAATTTTCTCATGCTGGCTTCAATGCAATTTACAGTGAAAAACAGATCAGAAGGCTGAAAGTAAAAAGTTGCACCAGCTATTGGAAGTTGTATCGAAAGCCCACATTTTTGTAAAAAAAAAAAAAAAAGAAAAAAAAAAGTTTACATGCACGGTTACGCAGAGAGGAAAGGGCACAATTAGTGATGCAAAGTGAAAATCAGAATCAGTTTTTTGTCATTGCACAAAAAGCAGTGGAATTTAAAAAATGCTTCCATGAAAACATCAATGCACAGTACATATAATTCTCTCATTAAAACCTAGTATAGTCAACAATAATAATAATGTAATGATAGAAGGATCAATAAATGCAGATAATGACCAATACATATTGGACATTGAGACAGAGGGAGAGAGATGGGCATAGGGAGGTTTAAAGATTGTTGGCTGATTTTGGTTTGGATAAAGATTTGTTTTCAGTGACAACACATTGACCTGAGCCCAAATTTAAAAAATAAGACTTACTGGCGTCTCTATCCTTCACACTTCCCCTCATGTCCAGCAGAAGTGAACATCAGTGATGTGAAGTCTGGACACGCCGGTTATTACTACAAAGGAAATTGGAGAGCACTGAGGGGAGCCCAGGTTCAACAATTCAACACCTCCACCATCGGTGACTGTCTGAGAGGCATTCAGGTCCACCTTTATGGAGACTCCACCGTCAGACAGTGGTTTGAACACCTCACTACAGCAGTACCAGGTACCTGACCTGCAGGTATTTCTTCTGTTTGATGTTATTCTCGCTGTGGAATTAATTCTTCGTTTCTTGTTGAATGCTTCCAGATCTCATTGAGTTCGACCTGCACAGTCTGAAGCAAGCTGGACCTTTCATGGCTTTAGATAATGCACGCAACACCTTGGTGACGTACCGCTGCCATGGTCCTCCTATTCGCTTTGGTAATGTTCCCACCAGCCAGCTCCATTACATCGCCAATGAACTAGACGGTTTAACTGGAGGCAGAAGCACCGTTGTAGTTATTGGCATCTGGTCTCACTTCAGCACTTACCCCATTGAGGTATACATCCGCAGGCTGCAGAGCATCCGCAGGGCCGTGGTGCGGCTGCTGGACAGAGCTCCAGACACAGTGGTCATCATCCGCACCGCAAACCCTAAAGCGCTGACGCTTGATGTTACACTGACCAACAGCGACTGGTACTCTCTGCAGGGTGATAAGGTGCTCAGAACCATTTTCAAAGGACTGAACGTTCATCTGGTGGATGCCTGGGAGATGGTCCTGGCCCACCACCTGCCACACAACCTCCACCCACAGCCACCCATCATTAAAAACATGATTGATGTTGTTTTATCCTACATATGCCCTTAAACCAACACTAAGGAACTTTTCAACCTTCATATAATATTTTCATAACTTTTGTGATGGTACATCGACTTACAACAGGTTGAATGACACCTCTGTCATGGCCTGAGGGGGTCTGTATCACCTTCACTGGGACTAAGCAACTTTGAGGAGCATGGTAGGAAACCGGTTCTCACTTAAGTTTCACTTTCACTTTTGCGAGTCACGACGAAGAGGGAGCAGGCAATGCGGCACCTTTCCGTCGGATTTCTCAGTGTGTTTACTGTGAAATTATCTGAGAAATGATCCGCTGCTAACAGAAACTTAGTTTGGACGTCTTCTGTTAATTTCCACGCGCTAGTGCTCATGGGAAATGGAGTCTTCCTTCAGGCAAAACAGTACCGCTTTGGGCCACTGGCGCCGCCAAACTCAACCAAAACTGAAAGTTCTTTAGTACTGCTTTAAAGGGATAGTTCAACATTTTGGCAAATTGGCCCATTGCCATAATTGCTATAGTCATAGCAGTAGGTTCGTTACCTTTAATTGTAGGTGTAAGCTATTTTTAGTACAGCGGAGCGCAGCAGCAGGCTGCTCAGAGCTACGCTATGGAGGCTAAGGGAATTTCTTGGTTTCCCTCATTAAACTCATCAAATACAAAATCCCAAAACTCCACAGCGCTTTTGTAGACAAGTTGTGACCTGCACAACCACCACGCTATGAGATAATGACGGAACGATTCGAAACGGAGACGTTTTCGAGGTAAATTCATACAAAACCGCTGATGCGCGTTGCGTTCAGGGACAGTTTTTCAGCAAGCAGTCTCCGTATTTACCCTGTATTTACCTCGAAAACGGCTCCATTTCGTATCGTTCCGTCATTATCTCATAGCGTGGTGGTTGTGCAGGTCACAACTTGTCTACAAAAGCGCTGTGGAGTTTTGGGATGTTGAATTTGATGAGTTTAATGAGGGGAACCAAGAAATTCCCTTAGCCTCCATAGCGTAGCTCTGAGCAGCCTGCTGCTGCGCTCCGCCGTACTGAAAATAGCTTACACCTACAATTAAAGGTAATGAACCTACTGCTATGACTATAGCGATTATGGCAATGGGCCAATTTGCCAAAATGTTGAACTATCCCTTTAATAGGGCAGTTAGATGTGTGTGTTTGTTGGGAGAGGAGAGAAGATTCATAGACACATGCTGAATTTACATATTTCCACCAGGTGCTGCTTTTTTCAAACACACACACAGACTGGACTATCCAGTTTTTCTAATCTTTTTCTGAGCCAGCACAAAATAAAGGGTTTGGGTCAGCTTTACCAAATAACCACTGCTGAATCATCTCATTTAAAGAGGAACTATGCAAGATTTTTTTTTACCTTAACTATGCTTCATTTTTAATTAAACAGCTTTGGAGTAATTGTGATGGTTAAATAAATGACTTGTAACTTGTTATAGGGAGAATGGAGGCTCTCTACCTTCCACCTAGCGTCTCTTGGCTGAAAACCAACCTTGTAAGATCAGAGCCTCCGACCTTGTGTCCCAGCTCTCGTCTAAACACGCCCTGTAACCTGTAATCTCTTGTTTATGACAGATAAGGGGTAGACAACATAAGTACCACTTTTTTATTGTTTTATTTTCTTTTTTCAATGAATGAAATAAACTAAACTAAACATAAGACTACACAAATATACACATCATGACATCGTATATGATGAATAATGTTATCCACCACTGCAGGGATTGCTTTCTCTGGTAATGGAACTGCAGACGGACAGACAGGGTCTAAAACTAATTTCCCCACAGGGATAATAAAAGTATATATTAATTTAATTGAAATGAATCCATAAGTGTACCTTTTAATGTCAACTTTGTATACTGTGTGTTATGCGCAATGATTGGACATATGATTGAATTAATACTGAAACACACTGAACATGTTTCTTGTTACAGTGACAGAAAAGTAAAAACCTTGTCAAACTGGATCAGTGTCAGTCAAGCTGTTAAAATGTTCACACTTTAACATTTCACCTCATTGTTTTTGTCACATTGAAAATCATCTGTGTATTTCAAATAAAAATTACACGACGTGTCATTGGTTGTGTCTTGCAAACAACAACAAGAAATTAAGTTGTGAATGAAATAAAGTGTTAAATTACAGTTGACATGTTCATACATCCACCTGCTGTGGACAAAACATGACAGTGTTCACAGGTGATAATCATTGACTCAGGTGAATGAAAATGAAGGTAAGTCTGACATTGTCGATCAGAGCTGAGACACCATTACAGGCAGTGGTGTAGTGGGGATTTTTTTACTGGGTGGACGCCATCGAAATACCAAATCTGTGACGTCATTGAAATAAATATGTGACATCATTGAAATACCATCCACTGCCACACTAAGTTTAGTGTCACTGAACGTGTAATGTTTAATTGTTATCTAGCCTAATGACGATGTCACAATCATTCACTCCAGAGTGTTGAAAGTCCAAGCCAAAGTGTTATAATCTCTAGACAAACAACTTTTACACCAGACCTAGTAGGCCTACCTAATCATAACACACTATGCATGAAACCATCAAAAAATCAATACATCGCCATGTGCATTTGTTTACAACAAAGCCATCAAAAAATCAATAGATGGAGTGGTGGATATACGATGTTAGGAAGTGTATATTTGTGTAGTCATAAGCAAAAGAATGCAGATTACTGAGTGCGTTTGTGTTGCTGTGCTGCAGAAGGAGAAGCTGCTGCAGAAGCAGAGAGCCTCAGTTCTCACTAGTAACAAGTTATAAGTCATGTAGTTAACAATCACAATTACTCCAGAGCTTTTTAATTAGGGTGAAAATGTAGCATAGCCACAGGAAAATCCAGCTTAGTTCCTCTCAAAAAAAAAAAAGACTTCGGGGACTGGCATAGATTCATCCGCATTAATGTGAGACTTTTTTATAACCAAATACAAACTTCTCGTTGTCCCTTTAAATCCACAAGTATAACATTCATGAACGCGCAGCGCCAAAACCTGAATGGTCATTGGCCTATTCTGATTGCCGTGGG
The DNA here is from genome assembly GCF_045865225.1 of Trachurus japonicus. Classification (NCBI taxonomy): domain Eukaryota; kingdom Metazoa; phylum Chordata; class Actinopteri; order Carangiformes; family Carangidae; genus Trachurus; species Trachurus japonicus. Next base: position 15,428,410 of record NC_140915.1, on the reverse strand, counting down.
GCATGATGGGAGGCCCCAGAGCATCATGGGGGGGTGACTCTACTGCGCATCAGCGCATGCTCTATGGGCCCCATAATGTGGCAGTAAACCCGGAAGTCTGGGTATGTGCCAGGCGAGCAACTCCATTTGAAATAAACGGGCACCATTTTCGATCCGGTATCAAGATAATATAATACATCCACAGACAACTAACCCTAACCCTAACCCTGACCCTAACCCTAACCCTTCCATCTGCCAATTTACTCCTGTGCATTTGAACACAGCGTGCATGCACACATAACACCTAACAGTAGCTCTAGGCCATAGTTGTAATTTTGTTTGTAGTTGTAGAATTGTGTTTTGTACTTGAAAGATATTTTTGTTTGTACTTAAGGATATGTTTTTTTATTTAAAGAAATATTTTATTTGTTTCTGAAGCATGGTGTATTTGTTTGATAGGTCAGGGTTAGGGTTTCTTATTTGCAAACCACACTGAGTTTATTTGTGAATAGCTGGGCGCAGGCCCGGACTGGCCATTGGGAGAACCGGGAGGTTTCCCGAAGCGCCGGCCTATGATTGGCCTGCTGGCCTGCGTCTCTCTCTCTCTCTCTCTCTCTCAAGGGTGAATACAAGGGCAAATTAAGTGAGGCATAGGCTACACTATCTTACTGTATGAACTATAGTGTATGGAAAAACACTGTAAGCTTATGTTTGCTATTCAAAGGTGGTGATGGTGATGACATGAGTCCTGCTGGTACTTCAGGAGAAGCCAGTGCAGAGCAGTTGGCAGAAGGTACAGAATCATTTCTAGAGCAACAACATGCAAGTTGCAGACATAACACCAACAAGCACTGCCATTTGACATAAATGGCTCTCATTTGTAATACGGTAATAGCTGCCATTCTATTAAGCACTAGTGGTGTTGAATTTTGCTGTCTGTTGCTCACTTGCTGGTATCCCAGCCCTGTATTAGAATATGAGTCAATATTATGTGATTGCTTATTAGGAACTATACTCTCGGACTGTATTATACATTGCGTCTATCAGTGCGTGCATGTTCTGTGAACATGTATTCAAAGGCTGTCCCCTCATAGCTGATTAATTGTTTGATTTGGACTTTGTTGTCTTTGTTTATTAGGTTATATTGTAGGCTATAAAAATATATGCCAAAGAGGCAGTTGACATTCCACGTGATATGACTTTTATGTAACCTTGGCACTGCGTTAAACCTTTATTCTCTTCTAGTAAGTGTGTTAGTGGATTTTGCTGAGGATTGTTGTGTTACTGTATTTACCAGCCCGGCCCCAAACACAAAAGTTACTGTATATTCCTAACTTAGTTTGTACATAGGTCCCATATTTGAACTTCTATTTGGAATGCACTGTGCGCGTGTGTGTGTGTGTGTGTGTGTGTGTTCGTGCGTGCATGTGTGTGTACATGCGTGCCAATGCATGTAGGTGTGGGCGTGAACGTGCGTATGTGGGCAAGGCCAGGGTGGCCTGGTTACATGACTGACTCCTGGCCTGAAAAAGTCTCCCAGTCCGGCCCTGGCTGGGCGTGACCTGTGTTTGTGGTGTTTTTGAAAGATTGCCTGAGGGAGCAGTGTCAAAATATTTTCAAATATTTACCCTATCCTGCTAAAGGTTCACGGCATAGTCACCTGGAGATAAATTGTAAAGAGAGGTTGCTGTCAGTGGCTGCGCTTGATTTCTATGTGACTTTTTTTAAATTATTATTTTATTTTGGTCCTATAGTGCCTAGGAGCCAGACAGACACGACTAACTATTTGGATAGTGAGGATTTTACAATTTGGGTTTTACATTATTTTGCAAGAACAAGTTTTGTGTTACAACTTTCTTTTGTTTGATTTTTTAATTCCAGTTCCAGATTAACTGGTCACAGTGGGTTGCAGCAGCAGAAATGAAGACAGATTCCTGATCAGGATGGTCCAAGCTTGTAAAACAAGGGAGGCAAACTTTTGCCTTCCAAAGTACAGAGTCATCTTCCTGTTACTGGCTGCGTTCGTTTTAATCTATGTGCTACATGACATCTACTTAGAGGAGGGGAGGACCTGCCCTTTTGAAAAAAGCCAATCTAAGGTAAAGTTAATTTAACATAATTTGAATTTGTGTTATTAACAATTCAATTTCAAGTTTCTATGTTACACAAATAGGTTTAGTTTTGAATGAATTTGTATTTTTTTGTGTGATTTTTTTCCCCCAACAAGAATAATAAAGTAATGCAAGGCAATCTTCTAATACGGAAGCGTATTGCGCTCACTTGAATAATAATTTTAAAAATCCTGTTTTTCTGAGTAATTTATTTTTTTGTTTGTTTTTTAAAAATTTTTGTTCTGTTTTTCTGACTAATTAGGGGAGACCGGGGATGGTTAGGGATGGTTGTAACGGCTGCACTTGAATGTAGGCCGCAGGTGTTCATGTTGTAACATGAGATATTTACACAGAAAGACAGGAGGCAACTATGCAAGTCCGCTCGCTTTTCCACTGTTTTGGTTACGCTCAGTGGTTAAATTGGCTTTTGTAAGGAGGGGGAGCCCTTCTTCACTCACAACTATCTCTCAAAACATTTTTATTTAGGGGAGACCGGGGATGGTTGTAACAGCATCACTTTCACCAATAAGGGATAACATTAGAGTTATGTGATCAATATTATGTGTGCCCACTCACTCTCTGACATTGCTTGTGAATTTCAGCCTTTACTCTTTAGCCTACAGCACCTGATCTATCTGATCATACAAAGCAGTGGCCCTGAAATGTGTGTTTCTTTTCTATAATCAACATTCTACATTCCCATTTGGGCCATGCAAATTTGCAAATTTGCATAATTTGCATGGCTGCGTGAATAAGTGTGTAGGTTTTACAGCCAAAAAACACTTTTTTAGGTCAAAAACTAATATTTTGGACAAGCCTATAAATTTTGACTAGTATCGATACCGTTGAAGTTTGAATTAGATAACTTGTATAAGATGAAAGAGCAGGTTCTCAAGTGAAATATGAGTCATTTCATCAATGTTTATTTCAAACCACCATGCTGGTACAGCTAGTCAAATAATGGCTGACAGGGGTGGGGATGGTTGTTACACCTTTTACCTTTGTTGTTTTTTTAAGTGTCATTAAGTGTCACCATCTTTCCTGGAATTGTATGATCTGCTTCTGACCTCCTGCTGAAGGTTTCCATTCATACATGTTCAGCATTCACTGGTATTATCAGAATTATCAGAATAATTATTATCAGAATATATCAGCTTTCTAATGTTAGGATCCACACCACTGACACTGTTCTTCATTTAGCCGTCAGTGATGAATTCTTTTTGTGCATACTGAACCATGGGAAGATGCTTTAGTGTTGGAACATGCACAATAAACTTACATAGATGCATGTTTTTTTTGGTTTGGTCTCAGTTTTTAGTTTTTAATCTTGCTGTTACAATTTACCCCAGGTTGTGACACTCCTTGCATTTGACATCAAATAGTGAATTCTGTGATATACTTTGAGAAGTTTAGGGCAGTTTAGGGCATTGCTATTTGTCAAAATTTGAGAGCCCTACCATGAACACTCTGCAAGTTATCGAAGCTGAAACCAAAAGTGTTACAACCATCCCCGGTCTCCCCTATTTTCTGTTTTTCGTGATAATTTTTTTTCTGACTGAAGCTCCCACCTGCAAGTAACGTATAAGGACTGATTCCAAAATAAAGGTGCTACAGTACATTAGACTGCTCTGATATTTTCTGAGTGACACTCTCTGAGGTGCTGTTCTGTAATAACAGGTAGTTTCCTTTCAATATAGCTAAATCTGAATTTACTGGGAACACAGTGAAAATAAGAAAAATTAGTGGAGTTTTCCTTTGAAAATCTACAATGCTGGTGATAGCTCGACTGTATTTTTTGTAGAGCATATCCATGGATGTATCTCATGGATCTAAGATGTAATAGATCTGTGATTAAGTGGAGGCTTGACCTTCTTTTTACAGTCTATGGGCTTGACTGCAGTGGTTAAACGTTACTTGCAGGTGGAAGTTCTAAATACTGTATCAACAACACGTTCTCACTCCCAGTGCGTCAACCCCCTGACGAACGGTCACTGTCCCTCCTCGTCACATGCCTGACTCATTAGGTACCCGTTTTTCGTCATGAGGTGACGAGCGGGGATTTCAATTCATTCCAATGCAACCCCCTTCGCGGCGATATGTGACGCTCAGAGTAAAGTGATCCAGCCGACCGGACGCGGCGCTGAACGACGCACTGAGCTGGAAAACTTTTTTTCCCCTTTGAAGCTTTATTGAACCTGGTGTGTCTGACATAGCTTTCATCCAAGCCGTCATTTTGGTTATTATTTATTTACTGATCTTGGCGTTGGTGCAGAATAATAAATAAACAAACAAACAAACAAATAAATAAATTACATCCTTGTCGGAAGACCAGACGGGGTGGGGGTGTGTAATAAATAAATAAAGAAATAAATATTTTTGTCCCGTGCGTAATTGTCAAGATCCGCATTTCGATTAAACTCGCCTTTCTTCTTTTGTACGAGTTGTTGGACGACTGCATTTTCATTTTATTTACTTATTTCCCTGTCCTAAGTCATGTTTATGGATACACAGTTGAACATATTGTCATTTTACCCTCGGCATTTTCCCCTCACTTTGCTGAATATCTGTTGATTCATGTCATAAACACGTTTTGTTTATTAAAAATATGTTGTTCATTCAAATCGGTTGTTGTTCATTGCAGAACAATAGAATATTAATAAGGTGATTTATATACAGATATTGATCGCGCAGTGTGACCACAATCACTACGCACGGTGGCGTGAGGGACATTTGAAACAGCTGTGTAGCTGTCGCCATAATACAGCTATGGGTTACCGTGGCGACACACAGAAAGTTAGTGATACGGTCACATTTGCTTTCTAATTGTTTCTTTATTATGTTCATATAAATTTGCAATGAAACATTTTGCAGTTAAATTCATAGTCCTGCTATTAGACATTATTAGAATATTGAGTTAAAATTGTTAAAATTGTTAAAAAGTTACTTCCTGTCAGAGTCACGTAATACGTGAGCCGGAAGTTGTGAGTGAGAAGTGGCGAGAGGGAGAGAAAGAGGGAGAGAAGAAAGGAGACGAAAAGAGACGAAAGGACTGTCTATCACTGGTTTAGCAGGCGTACACGGTAATTATTCTGAATATTGAAAGTTGTGTACCCATGTGTAAGAAACTATGCTGTGAGAATAATGTATGTAAAATGTGTTTTGTTTTACTGCAGTTTTCACGGTGTTCCGTAACTTCACCAGAGAATAAATGGTTGTGGACATCAGTACGAAGCGTCAGTCATTTACCAGGGTAGATACAGTGAAAACGTGTCCTAATCCATCACGAGGCTTCAGAGTGCAACGTTGTATCACATCCCCGCAACAAGCTACCGGCTACGAGCTACAACGAGCGGCGGCGGTGTCTACATCCCCGCAACAAGCTACGAGCTATATCGGGCGGCGGTGTCTACATCCTGCAACAAGCTACGAGCTATATCGGGCGGCGGTGTCTACATCCTGCAACAAGCTACGAGCTATATCGGGCGGCGGTGTTTACATCCTGCAACAAGCTACGAGCTGCAACGGACGGCGGCGGTGTTTACATCCTGCAACAAGCTACGGGCTACGGCGAAAGGCGGCGTCGTTGCTTTACATCCTGCAGCAAGCTACAGGTCTCACTGACACTCCGTGGAGCAGCTTCAGGCTACAACGTGATCCACAGGTTTGACTGTGCCATTATTATGCCTCAGGAAGTTGATGGATAGAACTTAAGTTACTGTTCAATCATAACAACAAAGACGTTAAAGGGATTCTGAACATTCAGAAAAGTAAAAAGAAAAAGAAAAGAAGAATCTACTGAATGCTCTGATAACCACTATTGTTGTGTTGTTTTGCTGAAAAGACTGTTGCTTGACAATGTTTGATTTCAATAAGTTGGGAAAGTTAATCTCTGGTGCTAACTAAGTAATAAGGGTATCATTCTGTGTTTTGGTTACTCACTGCTAATTATAGCCATCATAACTTACCTTGCTTTCTCCATATGGTAATTCTAAAAGGTTAAAAATGTATCAAAATGGTGATAAGCAGTCTAATGTTATGCCACAAGAGCAAAATGCAGGCGAGCTAGATGAGGGAAAAAGTAGAAAATCCTCTCGTGAAAGACGATTAACACCCAAAATGCAAGAACTGAAAGACCAAGAGCTAACTCAAAAGGAGAAGAAGTTTAAAGCAACATATGAGAAATGGAAAAGTAACGTAAGAGACATTCGTACAAGGTTGAAGCAAGACTGCTCTGAAAGTGACATGTATGACATGATGGATGAAGCTGAGAAGCTGGACTCAGAGTTAAAGGAGCTGTATGATAGTATCCGACTCCAAGTCGTACCAAGTCAAGAAATTTGGAGAAAAATTGATGCATGCTCAGCTGTGACAGCAGACTTACTGCAATTAATGAGAGTGCGCCTCACTGAAGGAGGAGGTGAGTTTGATGCTGAGGCAGAAAGATCAAGGTTACGCATGCTACTTGACAATGAATACGCTAGGTCCATATACGGATCCGCAGCCTCCAGAGTTACTGCACACAGCTGCCACCGTTCAGAGCATCTCTCGGAATCACCTAGCATAGCAGCTAAGAGAGCAGAAACAGCTGCTCAGTTGGCTGCAAAGAAAGCTGAAATTGATATGGAAGCTGCGATTGAAGCTCAACGCCAGCAGTTGAGAAAACTTGAAAATCAGAGAGACGTTGATGTTATTCAAGCAAAGCTAAATGTTTACATTAAAGAAGAGACAAAAACAAAGGATGGATCATGCAGTTCGGTGCAAAGCCAAGTTAATGATACAAACCCATTCACTCGCTCTATCCCAGGTCAAGAACAGCAGGCTGTAAAAAATGAGGCATCCTTAATCCAGGCATTTCAAGAATCATTAGCTCTCACTCGCCTTCCAACCCCAGAACCTACCGTATTCTCAGGTGATCCTCTGAAGTTCACAGAATGGAGCACAAGCTTTAAAGCTCTTATAGAAAGACGATGCTCCAACCCTGCAGATAGGCTGTTCTACCTGCAAAGGTACATAGCTGGGGAGGCTAAATCCTTTCTTGAAGGCAGCTTCTACAGAACAGACGAGGAGGCCTATCAACAAGCATGGGATCGGTTGAACGCAAGATATGGTCACTCCTTTGTCGTGCAACGTGCTTTCAGAGAGAAGCTAAATATGTGGCCAAGGATTGGTGGCAAAGAGTATGTCAAACTGAGAGAATTCGGCGATTTCTTGCAAACCTGTAGTAATGCCATGTCTCATATAAAGGGTTTACAGGTTCTGAATGACTGCGAGGAGAACCAGAAAATGCTGGTCAAACTTCCTGAATGGGTGACGTCCGGGTGGAACCGCTACGTTACAGAGAAGCTGGATCGAGGCCAAGACTATCCAAGCTTTCACGAGTTTGCTGCATTCATCGCTAAAGAGGCACGTATTGCATGTAATCCAGTGTCGTCCTTACATGCTTTGAGGCACTCTGCAGAGACACCAGTAAGAGAGATGAAGCGCTCAAAAGTAAACACGCTTGCCACAGATGTCAAGGCTCCATTCCCATCGAGCTCCACGTCCAAACCAGACCAGGATGAAATCCAGTCGAGAGACACGGAAGAACCAAAGAAATGGAGTACACCATTACAGAACTCAAACACAAACGAGTGTAACTGCTGTGGAGGAAGTCACTCCATACATAGATGCAAAAAGCTAATAGAAATGTCTGTAGAAGAAAAGAAAAAATGCATACATGAAAATAAACTGTGTTTTGCATGTTTAAGAAAAGGTCACATTTCTAAAGACTGTAGAAACAGAGCCATGTGTGGCATATGCAGAAAGAATCACCCAACTCCACTTCATGAAGATCGTTTCCTAGCAGAAGCAAAGCAAAGTGAAGTTGAAGAAAGTACATCATCATTATCATGCTGTGTGAATGGAGGAGAAGGTGGGAGCACAACTATGATTGTGCCAGTGTGGATTTCAGCACCTAATGCTCCTGATGATGAAACCCTAGCATACGCCCTACTGGACACACAAAGCAGTCACACATTTGTTGATCAAGAGGTGTGTGAAAAGCTTCAGGCAGCAATGGAACCAGTAAAGCTGAAGCTCTCCACCATGATGGGGAAAGATTCAGTTGTGAAGAGTCAGAGAGTATGTGATCTCAAAGTCAGAGGTCTCTCCTCAAACATTTCCATTGACTTACCTCCAGCCTACACGAGAGACTTCATTCCTCTTGACCGCGCACATATCCCCACTCGTCAAACAGCCAGAAAATGGAAACACCTTGTCAACTTAGCCGAGGAGATACCCTCATTAATGGACTGCGGTGTCGGATTGTTGATTGGCTATGACTGCTCCAGAGCACTCGTTCCAAGGAAGGTCATCACTGGTGGTGACTACGAGCCCTACGGCATTAAAACTGACCTTGGTTGGAGCATTGTGGGAAGTGCGCCACAGCATGTGAATGCTAAAGATGTGACTGGTCTTTGTCATCGAGTATCTGTCAGCGAGCTACCACCTGTAACACCATCTTCTGGCACCAAGGCTCGAGAGTCCAACACAAAATCAAGTGTCAAAACCAAATCTCAAGAAGATATTGGCTTCCAGCAGATCCTAAAAGGAGGAATCCAGCAAAATGAGCATGGTCACCTTGAGAAGCCTCTTCCCCTTAAAGTGTGTCCTCACCTCTCTGGCAATAAGGCTCGGCCGAAGCACCTCAAAAGGAACTGGGACAGGGAAATAGTTGCAAACCATGTACCATCAGAGCTGTTGGTGGGAGATCCAGTTATGAGGATTACACAGGTACAGGACACTGAACACTCAAGGTTCTCAAGACGGACCACAGCGGTCAATGGCATTGCTTGTGTCCAACGGTTGGCTAAGAGAATCAAGACCACAGAACCCTTCAATGTGGAAAAGAGAAGGCAGGCCGCACTGACTCATTTCAAGCTTGCACAACAAGATGCCTTTCAAGAGGAGCTGAACAGGCTCAGCCAGAAGTCAGGAAAGCTGCATTACAACCAAGATGGAAAAAGACTGAGAAAGGTTGAGTTGAGACACCCAGTAATCCTTCCTAAAGATGGCGCTGTCACGAACCCCATCATTGCACATCATGATGACAAAATACAACACCAAGGAAGAGGACAAACTCTCAATTGGAAGGTTAGGAAAAAGGGTGTGAATGCCTCACATAGCCATCCATCATTCAAAAGTTGGTGGTGTTAGTGAAGAGTAGCTAGTAACTTAAGGGGGGAAAAATCAGCTGTTGATTAAAGGTCTCCTTTCTAAGCTAAAAGTGGTCATTATGCTGTAGTTCATTCTCAATAGAGTATTATTCTTTCTGTGTTGAGAGGTGAATTCTACTGTTTATCTGTGATGTTGAATTTATTTGTTGTGGGGAATCATATATGGTTCATTTTCAAATGTCAGAGTGTTAAAGGAAACAACAGACCAGTGCTTGGGAATTACCATTAATTATCTAAGAGTGTATTACACATCTCCATTTGTGCTAATCAAAGGTAATTGGTGGGAGTGTAGCTGTCGCCATAATACAGCTATGGGTTACCGTGGCGACACACAGAAAGTTAGTGATATGGTCACATTTGCTTTCTAATTGTTTCTTTATTATGTTCATATAAATTTGCAATGAAACATTTTGCAGTTAAATTCATAGTCCTGCTATTAGACATTATTAGAATATTGAGTTAAAATTGTTAAAATTGTTAAAAAGTTACTTCCTGTCAGAGTCACGTAATACGTGAGCCGGAAGTTGTGAGTGAGAAGTGGCGAGAGGGAGAGAAAGAGGGAGAGAAGAAAGGAGACGAAAAGAGACGAAAGGACTGTCTATCACTGGTTTAGCAGGCGTACACGGTAATTATTCTGAATATTGAAAGTTGTGTACCCATGTGTAAGAAACTATGCTGTGAGAATAATGTATGTAAAATGTGTTTTGTTTTACTGCAGTTTTCACGGTGTTCCGTAACTTCACCAGAGAATAAATGGTTGTGGACATCAGTACGAAGCGTCAGTCATTTACCAGGGTAGATACAAGCTGTATCAATCGTCCCTGCAGCGACTACTGACACTTCAACCTGCTTTGCCTCTAAACTTCAAAACTATGACATTTCATAGTTTAGGACCTGTTTATGTACGAATTCATCTGTTGTTAGGTCATATTATTATTGCATGAAACACACAATACAACTTTTGATCACAAAAAAACTACCGCACGTAACATTTTACTTTCCGTAGTAAAAAAAACAGGTTCGCGCTAATAACTTTTGAATGGCGTGACGTAATTTCACAAGCTTTCCCAGGATTGGTCGGTGTTGAGTGCTGAACTAGAGGATGTGACGTCATTGCAACGGCGCCACCGGTCGCGACCATAGACTGCGACACTGCCATCTACGGCGTCTGGACGGAACTACAACACCTTAACAGTGTGTTTGTGATCATGAGGAGTGGAAATTAAGCCATGTTGATTTAATTCAACAGCATGTGAATAAACAGTGAGGAATCAGAACAGTTAGACAGCTCTTTTTCAACAAAGTCCAAATAATTCAAGTAACTCAAGTCATATAGGCCTTTTTTTTTTTTAATTGCAGAAAACAACATTTCTCCCCCCTTCTCCCTCCTCCCGCCCAGGAACCTTAGTTTATAATATAGTGTAGAATGAACCCGTCCACTGTAGTAATGTTTATGCACAACTGCACCACTTTAGCCAGCTCCTTTATTTCTGGTTTTACATTGGACAAACTGATTAAGGCTCCATTTTCAGGAGACACAGCTATTCTTTAATAACTTCCACATTCGTTGGGTTACGTTCAGAGGTTTATCAGGGCAGGGCCTAGGGTCATCCAGTGTTAGCAATTACAGACCCATCTGACCTTCACGGGGGTCACAGGTCAACTTTTCATGTGAAATTTGACGATTTTTGCTATCAATTCAGGCATAAAACACCAATACTTGGAGCTGGGAAGCTGAAATCTTTAGATTCTAGTCCAGACCTTGGAGCAGATTGACGGTGCCAAATATCAGAGCTCTGCTCCACTCGGAAGTGTCCAAAATGGCCAAAAAGCAGTGTTCATTTCTAATCCCCCATTGTGTACAAGACTAAATTCAACAGATAGTCTTTAATAACTTCCACATGCTTTGAGCTGGAAGTCTGAAAGTTTCAGGGTTTTGTCAGGGGCCTAGGGCCACCCATTATCTGCAATTTCAGACCAATCCCACATTCAGAAGGGGTCAAAGGTCAAGGTTTAGTGTGAAATTTGACGATTTTTGCTATCAATTCAGGCATAAAACATTAATACTTTGAGCTGGGAAGCTGAAATCTTTAGATTCTAGTCCAGACCTTGGAGCAGATTGAAGATCAGAGCTGTGCTCCACTCAGAAGTGTCCAAAATGGCCATGGTAAGTGTCAAAGGTCACAGGGGTCAAACATCAAAGTTAATCCTAACAAAACACACACGCTTTAAGTAATCATCATGAAATTTAGATGAGTTGTATATCAGAGAGTCCTCTATCATTATATTGTATTCCCATTGCTCTGGGGGCCACGGGGGGCCCCTGGGGGCCACTTCGCTTTCCCATGCTCTCACAGATTTGGGTGTCGGGTCAGTGGATAAGGGCCTCACAATGAGTCCACAGGCCAAGTTTCAAGTGATTCGGTTGGTTTCTATGGAAACAGCGGCCTCCTGGAGACAGAGGAATGCGGCTGTTTGAAGCCCCGCCTCTCGAAAAGTAATGGCTCAATCAGGACTGAACGCACATCAACGCGTTCGTCTTGGGCCCCCGGAACCACTGATATCAAATTCAGAACTGTACGACTTTTAGAAATATATTTCATCCATTTCAGCTTTTCTGACTCAGAAGGTCTCTCAGGCATTAAGTCTGAGAGGCTCTGAATCTGAAAAGCTGAAATGGATTAAATATATTTCTAAAAGTCGTACAGTTCTGAATTTGATATCAGTGGTTCCGGGGGCCCAAGACGAACGCGTTGATGTGCGTTCAGTCCTGATTGAGCCATTACTTTTCGAGAGGCGGGGCTTCAAACAGCCGCATTCCTCTGTCTCCAGGAGGCCGCTGTTTCCATAGAAACCAACCGAATCACTTGAAACTTGGCCTGTGGACTCATTGTGAGGCCCTTATCCACTGACCCGACACCCAAATCTGTGAGAGCATGGGAAAGCGAAGTGGCCCCCAGGGGCCCCCAGAGCAATGGGAATACAATATAATGATAGAGGACTCTCTGATATACAACTCATCTAAATTTCATGATGATTACTTAAAGCGTGTGTGTTTTGTTAGGATTAACTTTGATGTTTGACCCCTGTGACCTTTGACACTTACCATGGCCATTTTGGACACTTCTGAGTGGAGCACAGCTCTGATCTTCAATCTGCTCCAAGGTCTGGACTAGAAGCTAACATTTCAGCTTCTCGGCTCCAAGTATTGGTGTTTTATGCCTGAAATAATAGCAAATATCGTCAAATTTCACATGAAAAGTTGACCTGTGACCCCTGTGAAGGTCAGATGGGTCTGTAATTGCTAACACTGGATGACCCTAGGCCCTGCCCTGATAAACCTCTGAACGTAACCCAACGAATGTGGAAGTTATTAAAGAATAGCTGTGTCTCCTGAAAATGGAGCCTTAATCAGTTTGTCCAATGTAAAACCAGAAATAAAGGAGCTGGCTAAAGTGGTGCAGTTGTGCATAAACATTACTACAGTGGACGGGTTCATTCTACACTATATTATAAACTAAGGTTCCTGGGCGGGAGGAGGGAGAAGGGGGGAGAAATGTTGTTTTCTGCAATTAAAAAAAAAAAAGGCCTATATGACTTGAGTTACTTGAATTATTTGGACTTTGTTGAAAAAGAGCTGTCTAACTGTTCTGATTCCTCACTGTTTATTCACATGCTGTTGAATTAAATCAACATGGCTTAATTTCCACTCCTCATGATCACAAACACACTGTTAAGGTGTTGTAGTTCCGTCCAGACGCCGTAGATGGCAGTGTCGCAGTCTATGGTCGCGACCGGTGGCGCCGTTGCAATGACGTCACATCCTCTAGTTCAGCACTCAACACCGACCAATCCTGGGAAAGCTTGTGAAATTACGTCACGCCATTCAAAGGTTATTAGCGCGAACCTGTTTTTTTTACTACGGAAAGTAAAATGTTACGTGCGGTAGTTTTTTTGTGATCAAAAGTTGTATTGTGTGTTTCATGCAATAATAATATGACCTAACAACAGATGAATTCGTACATAAACAGGTCCTAAACTATGCAATGTCATAGTTTTGAAGTTTAGAGGCAAAGCAGGTTGAAGTGTCAGTAGTCGCTGCAGGGACGATTGATACAGCTGTTTCAAATGTCCCTCACGCCTCCGTGCGTAGTGATTGTGGTCACACTGCGCGATCAATATCTGTATATAAATCACCTTATTAATATTCTATTGTTCTGCAATGAACAACAACCGATTTGAATGAACAACATATTTTTAATAAACACCACATATTTTTAATGAACAAAACGTGTTTATGACATGAATCAACAGATATTCAGCAAAGTGAGGGGAAAATGCCGAGGGTAAAATGACAATATGTTCAACTGTGTATCCATAAACATGACTTAGGACAGGGAAATAAGTAAATAAAATGAAAATGCAGTCGTCCAACAACTCGTACAAAAGAAGAAAGGCGAGTTTAATCGAAATGCGGATCTTGACAATTACGCACGGGACAAAAATATTTATTTCTTTATTTATTTATTACACACCCCCACCCCGTCTGGTCTTCCGACAAGGATGTAATTTATTTATTTGTTTGTTTGTTTGTTTATTTATTATTCTGCACCAACGCCAAGATCAGTAAATAAATAATAACCAAAATGACGGCTTGGATGAAAGCTATGTCAGACACACCAGGTTCAATAAAGCTTCAAAGGGGAAAAAAAGTTTTCCAGCTCAGTGCGTCGTTCAGCGCCGCGTCCGGTCGGCTGGATCACTTTACTCTGAGCGTCACATATCGCCGCGAAGGGGGTTGCATTGGAATGAATTGAAATCCCCGCTCGTCACCTCATGACGAAAAACGGGTACCTAATGAGTCAGGCATGTGACGAGGAGGGACAGTGACCGTTCGTCAGGGAGTTGACGCACTGGGAGTGAGAACGTGTTGGTATCAAAGTTGTTAGGGGTTAGGGTTAGTTGTTTAGTTGTTTGTTCTGTTTTGTTTTTTATTTCATTATTTTCATTCATAAATGCTGCTACACCAATTCATCAGGAACAAACATTAAAGTTCCTGTAAATCCTGTAAGCTTGTTTCAGTGAGTTACAGCATATGCAAACACATACATATACGTGTGTGTGTGTGTGTGTGTGTGTGTACCTTACCAGAAGAGTCAGGGGAGAAAAGTCCCTGCAGGCTTAGTGTAGTTCAGTCAGTGTGAATGCAAAACTTCAACACCACAAGTGACCAACAGTAATTTCATTCTGTGTGGCAGGAAACATCTTCCTCACTGGCTCATTTGTTTCCAATACTTTCTCTCCATCTCACTTTCAGCATGAAGTCAACTCCACCATGATCCTCCCAAAAGTTTTAACCGACCCTTACATGCATCACGGCTTCTGCACCTTCAAGCCACTGACCACGCAGGACGCTCAGGAAGAGGACCTCATACTGGACTCCATTGCGTGGCCTGAAACCGCAGCTCTGGTTTCTTTGGAGCAGACCAGTGATCCTGCTCACAGCACCTTCACACTCCTCCCAAAGAAGGGAGGAGGACAGTGGCGTGTAGGAGATCAGCTGGCGGTTTTGATTAAAATGTACGACTTCCGAGGCCAACCCAAGCAATCTGGGGGGGACTTCTTAGTCAGCCGTCTACATAACCGGGAGCTTGGTGCAGGTGTGGCTGGGAAAATGGAGGATCACCTCAATGGCTCCTACTCTGCTGTGTTCTCTTTGCTCTGGGAGGGGAGCGCTGAGGTTGAGGTGATGCAAAAAACTCAAGTTCAGTATTGTTGTAAGTCTTTATTCAAATTGAACCCCACACCCTCTCGAGGCCTGTGCTTGTTTTCTCAGTGAAAGCTCTGTTTCTCTATCCCATCAGGTGACACTGGTTCACCCTAGTGAGGCTGTGACCGTCCTGCAAAGACTGACCAGGGAACAGCCAGACAGGGTTTACTTTCAAAGCACCTTCCGCTCAGGCTCGGTGTCTGAGAGGACCACCTGTAACGTCTGTCTGCATCCGACCCAGCAGCCGCTGTGCAACTACACTGACCTCCAAACAAGTGAACCGTGGTTCTGCTACAAGCCAAAGAAGCTGAGCTGTGATACCAGGGTCATACACTCTAAGGGAGGGTTCAGAAGAAATCTCACGGCTAAGGAGGAGCAGCTTTTTCAAAGGTGAGGGAGCAGAGAGACACGTACGACCGGCTTTTTGAATGACTTTACACCTTATCATGTATACGTTTGTATATATTTGTTATTCAAAATTGTGTTTCTTTTTCTTTATTTTAGCTATTGGTCGTATTATTCTATTTGTATTGTGTATTGTGTGTTATATGTTTGCTGCTGTAACACAGTCATTTCCCAGCCTGGGATCAAGAAAGTGTATCTTCATTTTAGTCTTAATCTTAATTTGGAATACATACATATACAGTAGAGTATTACCTATAGCTAGTAGCTAGTAGATGTACATATTTAAAATGGATGTACCTTGTGCAGCACTTTGGGCAACTAAGGTTGTTTTCAAATGTGCTATATAAATACATTTTGAGTTGAGTTGAGTTGAGCACAAATCAAGCAGTCTGCTGTAACCCATCTTATTATGTTCATTTTGTTTTCCATCAGTCAAGTCAACATGAAAGTCTCTATTAATGCTTCAGGACCTGCCAGTGTCACTGTGTTGCCAAAAACAACAGGTAAAGCAGGATTTTTACAACAATGATCAGTGTTGTTCTACTTTAAATATGCAACAGGTTGTTGTTAGAGGTAAATCAGTCAGGAAGCTTTATGCAAACAGTACCCATGTTTCTTTATATGTGTGGGCGAAGGTGGGTATATGCTGCTACATCAGTGTTTGTATTCACTGATTCCATATTTTTTGCATACTTGTGTGTGTTTCTTGTGGCTAAAGGAAAGCAAAGGAAAATTTCCTGCACAACAGACAATAAATGTAATCTTTATTTTCTCATGCTGGCCTCAGTGCATCTACCTGTGAAAAACAGATCAGAAGGCTGAAAGTAAAAAGTTGCACCAGCTGTTGGAAGTTGTATCGAAAGCCCACAAGTTTATATGCACGGTTACTACGCAATGAGAGCAAAGGGCACAACACAAAATCAGAATACGACTTGTAATGACACCAAAGTTATCTGGCTGAGTAAATGATTGTACTTTATGCTAGAAATAAGGTCCAGATTGTAAAAAACAGTAATTATCCTTTAAGCCCCCGACAACATAGCTCCTAGGATCATTCGGGTGCTCAAACCCCTCCACCACGATAAGGTGGCAGTTCAAGGAACAATGCAGTAATAATGTTCTATATTCATATTGCACTTTATGTTAAAGCAGATATCAGTGGCAGGGCCGTTTCGGCTAATGCTGTGTTCAAGGCAGGCTTTTGAAACCGTAAGTTACAGCTTCAAGTCACAACTACGACTTGGTAGCGTTCCAGGTAACCCGTAGCTCGTGTTTTTACCGTCCTGTTGTCTGTGAAAGTTCCCTATAACGGCCACTCGTAACTTCCGACCCGTGAACTCGTACCAGATCGAACTGGTATGACTTCACAGGAAGGAAAAACACAAAGTACGAGTTTCCTTGAACGCACCATGAGTTAGCAGCCCCCGCCCTTGTCAGGCATCAATTGGTCCTCGTGCTACGTCACCACATTCACGCGCATCCCTTGGCTGCACACACAGCCCTTCATGCCGTTCTCTCCCCTCATAAGATAACACTTGTATCCCACAAGGAAAATTTTCTCCTCGGGTTACAGCAGAGCAGAGTGACGGAGAGACTCGTGTTTAGGCTGAAATACTTCATGTAAGTGATTGCTGACGGAAAATAGGACTATTTAGGACTTATATTAACAAAAACATTCCACTGATATCTGCTTTAACGCTCAGTGATTAAAAAAAAAAGAATAAACAAGCTTTTGTTTAAACTCATTTATGTGTCTATTCATTGATTCAGTCATATACCAAAATCCATTTAAATTGAAAAATGTTACTTCTCGTGTCAAATATTGATATGCGATTAATTGAGATTAATTAATTACAGAGGCAATTTTAATCGAGTCCCACCACTAAATAATAATAATGTAATGATAGGAGGATCAATAAATGCAGATAATGGCCGATACATATTGGACAGGCAGAGGGAGAGAGATGGGCATAGGGAGGTTAAGAGACTGTTGGCTGATTTTGGTTCTAATAAAAATTTGTTTTCAGTGACAACACATTGACCTGAGCCCAAAATTAAAAAAGAAGACTTACTGATGCCTCTATCCTTCACACTTCCTCTCATGTCCAGTAGAAGTGAACAACAGTGATGTGAAGTCTGGACACACCGGCTATTACTACAAAGGAAGTTGGAGAGCACTGAGGGGAGCCCAGGTTCAACAGTTCAACACCTCCACCATCGGTGACTGTCTGAGAGGCATTCAGGTCTACCTTTATGGAGACTCCACCATCAGACAGTGGTTTGAACACCTCATTGAAGCAGTACCAGGTACCCGACCTGCAGGTATTTCTTCTGTTTGATGTTAGTCTCACTGTGGATTAATACGTTTCTTGTTGAATGCTTCCAGATCTCATTCAGTTCGACCTGCACAGTCTGAAGCAAGTTGGACCTTTCATGGCTTTACATGATGCACGCAACACCTTGGTGACGTACCGCTGCCATGGTCCTCCTATTCGCTTTGGTAATGTTCCCACCAGCCAGCTCCATTACATCGCCAATGAACTAGATGGTTTAACTGGAGGTAGAAGCACCGTTGTAGTTATTGGCATCTGGTCTCACTTCAGCACTTACCCCATTGAGGTGTACATCCGCAGGCTGCAGAGCATCCGCAGGGCCGTGGTGCGGCTGCTGGACAGAGCTCCAGACACAGTGGTCATCATCCGCACCGCAAACCCTAAAGCACTGACGCTTTATGATACACTGACCAACAGTGACTGGTACTCTCTGCAGGGTGATAAGGTGCTCAGAGCCATTTTCAAAGGACTGAATGTTCATCTGGTGGATGCCTGGGAGATGGTCCTGGCCCACCACCTGCCACACAACCTCCACCCACAGCCACCCATCATTAAAAACATGATTGATGTCGTTTTGTCCCACACATGCCCTTAATAGGGCAGTTAGATGTGTGTGTGTGTGTGTGTGTGTGTGTGTGTGTGTGTGTGTGTGTGTGTGTGTGTGTGTGTGTGTGTGTGTGTGTGTGTGTGTGTGTGTGTGTGTGTGTGTGTGTGTGTGTGTGTGTCTTGGAAGAGGAGAGAAAATTCAAACACACATGCTGAATTTACATATTTCCACCAGGTGCTGCTTTTTTCAAGCACACACAGACTGGACTATTTAGGTTT
Source organism: Trachurus japonicus (assembly GCF_045865225.1). Classification (NCBI taxonomy): domain Eukaryota; kingdom Metazoa; phylum Chordata; class Actinopteri; order Carangiformes; family Carangidae; genus Trachurus; species Trachurus japonicus. Next base: position 15,409,773 of record NC_140915.1, on the reverse strand, counting down.
TCTAATATTTTTCTGATTCAGCACAAAATAAAGGGTTTGGGTCAGCTTTAACAAATAACCACTGCTGAATCATCTCACTTAAAGAGGAACAATGCATGAATATTCAAAAGGTCAAGCTGCCCAAATACTGTATGTAAATACATTGAATTTACATATCTTAGATACATGTACAGGCAAAAGTCAAATCTGAAACCTATTTGAAGTTAGAACAGTTTTCATTATATGTCCTAAAACGGTTGTGCAATATGCAATTAAATATTATTTTATACAATTTATGTGTTGTGGGGGTCGTGCAATATGTAGTTGCGGGGAGTGGGAGGTGATCATGTGTCAGCAGGTGTGTATATGCAAGTATTGTTTTGATGGTAATGTGGAACTGCAGACAGCCAGACAGGGTCCAAAACTAATTTCCCCACAGGGACAATAAAAGTATATTGAATTTAATTTAATTGAAATTATTCCATAAGTGTACCTTTTAATGTCAAATGTATACTGTGTGTTATGCGCAATGATTGGACATATGATTGAATTAATATTGAAATGTTGAATGTTGTCCCTTGCAAGTAATATCTCATCTGACCCCTCTCATGTGTTATTCGAGGAATATCAGCTTCTGCCATCAAACAGAAGGTTTAGAGTTCCACAAGCTCGATTGAACAGGCTGAGGAACTCTTTTGTCCCTCAGTCTGTCAAACTGCTAAATCAGAGTTTGGTCTCTAAATAGACCCTAAGGTTCATACAGACTGAGCACTGGCTGTTGCACCAAGACACTTTGTAATGTTGGATTTATGTTGTGAGGAGTTAGGAGGTAGTTTGTGTTTTTCTTTAAATGTGACTTTTGAGGGTAACATTTATGCTTTCTGTAAATGTATGTTTTTTGTAATTTGTTATTATTTATGTGAAACTTTGGACGTCATGGGACGCAAGACAAATTTCAGAGTGATCTGATAATAAAGTATAATCTAATCTAATCTAATCTAAACAAGCTGAACATGTTTCCTAGCCTCGTAAACCAGCCTCTCCTGGAAATGCAATTCATTTCATTTCTGAGGGAGAGTCTGGCCTCATCCCCGTTGTAAGCGTTTGGCCTGAAACCCTCAGAAGGCCGAGCCAATCAGCGTCGCCGCTGTGATTGACACAGCATGTTGACCAATCAGGGACTGACTGGTGCAAAGCCCCATCACTACACCAACTTGGTGATTGGCTGAATGGGGTTGTATGTATGTCAACGCTACTACTCCCGCGCAGCTCCCACCCACCCCAAACGCAGGGGTTAAAGTTCTCCGTCGCCACGACGGATTTCCGTCAATGAGAAAAAATGAGGGGAGAAAAAAAAGGCTACACGTGTTTTTGTTGTGGTTTACTAACGCTGCTCTCAACCAATAAAACAAGCCAGGACCGTTGTATTAACCTAGTGGTTCTCAACGGGGAGGTGGGGGGGCGGCGTGAGCACATAATGTTATTCAATCTTGCTCTCTTCAGATTACCCATACAGGCCTAATGAAAAAGACAGAGCATTTATCAAGGATGTGGGATGTAATAAAACGCAGGTTGGTGTTAAACACCTGTAAATGTCACAGTGGGAAAAAACATAGAACAATGAAAATCTGGAATTATGAATGACAAAGCAAAGTGTTCCACTCAATTTACATACATGCGTATACTTTTTAATCTTTTACCTGGTCTTTTACACGAGGGATCCTCCAGACTGGGACTGTTTTTACTGACGCGGCAGGTGAAAAAAAATATTGACAAATATGACAATCGCCCAAAACTCATAGTTTGAAAATGTATCTTATTTTAATGATCAGTGAGATAATAAATCCTTGTGGGCTGATAGATGGGGAAATAAACAGTTGTTATTGCTGCTTTGTGCAGAGTCCGGTTGTGTCATTGAACTGATGTTTTACCCTTCAGCTGCGCGGGGCACGTAACTGAAAACTATGAACTCTGTGTCTGCTTTTCTCTAATATCTTCGGACAGTTTTTCCACAAATCTGCTGATAGGCTATCTAATTTGAAACCTTTGCCAATATTGCTAAAAACTCCATATTTCTTATGATAGGAGCAACAGTAAATAACCAACAAGGAGGCGAAGATGAAATTTTGGAATTGTCATTGGACCAACCTGATGTCAATCTTGTAGAAACTCAGGAGGCTTCCATTTTCTGTTACACAAATTGTGACGGTGCTCAAAGAGCTACAGGAGAAGGCCATCACAGAAAACACTGATGCATGTCCATGGGTCTGCACTATTGTTGAGACTCAGAGAGAGGAGGGAGGAAACAAAGCCCCACATATGTGTGGGCCTGAGGGAGATAAACAAGTCAACTGTATCAGCACCTGGATGAATGGTTGTCTAAAGTAGGTATCAGGTCTGTTATAGTAAAGCGCTACATACTAAATACAGACCATTTGCCATTTAAATTTGTTGGTGCCAGTTTCAAGTGTCACCAACTCATATTGAACAAAATATGTATTCAATTACATGTTTTAATGTGTGGCCCATTTCCAACTTATCCCATCAGGACGCCGCTACAGGGTTCCCCAGGCCAAGAAAAACATTTACAAAAACTCATTCATTCCCGCAGCCATAAACATTAGCAACAAAAACTGAACGATTCAAGAGCACCACACTACTGATCACCTTGTCTGCACTTTAAGCACTTTAATCAACATGCAGTATGCTTGTGTTTTCCCCTCCTCTAATATAAGAAAACAAGAAGGAGGAGCCAGTGAAACTAGGTGTTAAACAAGGGCAGACACAAAGTCTGTTAAAGTGTTGAAGTGGACGGCGCAGAAGGAGAGAAACTGAAGTCTGGGGCAGGTAAGTGTTAACCCAACATTATTATTATCATAGTTATTCACAGAGACACTGAGAGAAAAGGGGCGGATAAGAGCCAGCATGTTTTATTTCCACATCCAAGTAATGATCCTTGTAATGCGGAACAAGTACAGTCGCGATGAAGTGCAGAGGATCATCATAGCTCTCAGTGTCATTTTATACTTCGACATGGACGGAGGAGACAGCGACGCCAGAGGCCAAACCCTCCCAGGAGGAAACAGGTGTTTTGGTCCAGGAGGTCCGAGCTCAGAGTGGCCGAATAAGGAGTTTACTAATATTGTTGATCAGGTTTGACCTGATACAAGAACCGCTGCCCAGTGTAAAAAAACAACTAATAAACTAATAAAGAAACTCACATTTAGTAACCCATATTTAAACCCTGTGTAAGAAAGATGAGAGGTGTTCACTTATCACAGCATAAACAAACACCATGCGTAACAGGGATGAAATCAGCAGCATCTCAGCGTAAAGGACACATTGCCGAGCGTCTCTCTCTCTCTCTCTGTCTGTCCGTCTCTTTTTAATTTTTTTTTCTGTGATGAGAGGTGCTGAGTATAGGCTATATACTCACTATCTGATGCCGAGGATGTTGTGGTTGGATAAGAGAGATGGTAGTTTGTTTGTTTTTTGTTTTTCGTTATAATAATAATATAATATAATAATGCGGAAGTAAACCTGGAAGTCTGGGTATGCGCCAGGTGAGCAACTTTAATTGAAATCAACGGGCGGCATTTTCGATCCGGTATCCAGATAATATAATACATCCATGACACAAACAACTAACCCTAACCAGAGACGTGTTTCCCTTACCCTTCTATCCGCCATTTTACTCCTGTGCGTTTGAACATTTGCGACAATTGCCTCCAAAACAACCCGCTTCAGAAACAGTTTCATTCCCACCGCAATAAATATCTTGAACTCTGAACACTGAGGAACAAGCATGGCCCTATATGCATTGTAATTGTATGTATGTCTATATATGTTATATGTTTGGAACCTGTACCAATGAGCTGTACTGGAAGCAAATTCCACCAGCCTGGCTGTGGTCATTAAAAAGAATCTATCACCTAACCCAGCCTTTCTCAAAGTGGGTGCCGCGGCACCCTGGGGTGCCGTCTGACTGCGTCAGGGGTGCCGTGAAAAAAACTTCTGACATTTCATAGAATACATTCTTTTTACATATAGGCCTATGCAAAGGGGCCGTGTCCACCGGACGCCCTTTTAACCCGCCCTCGGCGGAAAAAAAGCTCTCGGGTCGGGGCTTCTCTTTTTTTGTCGCGGCGCTCAGAGCGCTCAGAGTTGAAATAATCAACTTTTGGAACAGCGCCGCACTTATCAAGCGGCTCGGACGTGAGGCGGCTCGTTTCAGCAGCGTTCAGAGAGAGAGAGGGAAAGGGAGGGAGAGAGAGAGAGAGACCGCTCCGTGGACACAGTCGTTGGTCACGGGCGCTCAGAGCAGCAGGGGCCGTGTCCACCGGACACAGGACGCTATGAAAAAAATGCGTCGTACAGACAGGCACACATCACGAGTCACACCCCCTCCTCTCTCCAGTGGATCTGTGTCCGCTCTGTTCCGACTCCGGTGCGTTTGATGTATAAAAACACTCTGCAGTGACACGGTAGAAACTCTCTGATTGAGAGAGTCAGAACGGAGCGGAGACGCCGGTGGATTCATTTGAGCGCGTGCCTGCGCGCTGCGCGCATGTAGACCTTTCTCTCTTCCTCTCACATTGCGGATTATTGTGTGCGTGTGCGTGTGTGTGCATATGTAGGCTACAGAGGCACCTATGCACCCTGCATTTACAGTTTGTATTATGCTCTGTTAAATAATACTGTCTCATCTAAATAAACAGGACATTTACATTTAGGCTATGCAGTGTTATTTTGAATTACATTTTACACAGGGGTGCCCTGAGATTTTATTCACTTTTGAAAGGTGCCCTGACTGAAAAAAGTTTGAGAAACGCTGACCTAACCAACCAAACACCTAACAGTAGCTCTGGTGGCCTTAAATTGACTGAACAGCACCACCTGATGTTGTGGAGTAGGAATTACAGGACATTTGTGTGTGGATCAGCAAGGTGGAATATTACTTTAGTCCTACAGTGCCTAGCAGATACGACAAACTATTTGGATATTGAGGATTTTACAATTTGAGTTTTACATTATTTCGCAAGAACGAAGTTGTGGGTTACAACTTTCTTTTGTTTGTTTTTTAATTCCAGTTCCAGATTAACTGGACACAGTGGGCTGCAGCAGCCAGAGAAGAAACGAAGACAGATTCTTGATCAGGATGGTCCAGGCTTGTAAAACAAGGGAGGCAAACTTTTGCCTCCCAAAGTACGGAGTCATCCTTCTGTTACTAGCTGCGTTCATTTTAATCTATGTGCTACATGACATCTACTTAGAGAAGGGGAGGACCTGCCCTTTTGAAAAAAGCCAATCTGAGGTTAAGTAAATTTAACATAATTTGAATTTGTGTTATTAACAATTAAATTTCAGGTTTATATGTTTGTAAATACCCTGTAAAGCCACATTATGTAATAACACCGCATTATGTAATAATCTGCCACATTTTGTAATAAAAATCTCGAACGCAATATGTAATAAACTTTGCCGCATTTTGTAATAAGTTGTTACATTTTGTGTCACTTATTACAAATTGCGGGTGTTGCACTTTTTTTATGAAAAAAATGTAATAATTTGGTGCATTATGTAATAAACCACCAAAATGGATCTATGTCTGTACAGTAATTAGAAGGAAAAAAACATTAGGACCATCAGAGCAACGCTGCCAGCATGACTCATAAATATGAATTCATTTCTAAAACCAGTAGGATGGTCAAAACTAAATCAAATATAACTTTATTCATTATAATAGGCTACATCCCCTGTGTACTGCTTTCATTCTCATTCAAGCTTTTTTCTCTCCTCCGTTTCTCACCTGCAGCACAAGGAGAGCAGGGCATCAAACATAACAACACCAAAGTATATGTGCGTCAACCAACGATGCCCTATGAGGGGCCGTACAAGCCATAATTCATTCTTTCACTCTCATACACATACATTCTCCTTACACATACATATATTTTCACTCACACACACATACATTCTCCTTACACATACATATATTTTCACTCTCACACACATACATACATTCTCCTTACACATACACATACATATATTTTCACTCTCACACACATACATACATTCTCCTTACACATACATATATTTTCACTCTCACACACATACATACATTCTCCTTACACATACATATATTTTCACTCTCACACACACACATACATTCTCCTTACACATACACATACATATATTTTCACTCTCATATTTATACATTTTCATACTAGAAGTAATATAGAGTATGTATGTAAAACGAAAATGTATGTATGTGAGAGTGAAAATATATGTATGTGTATGTGTAAGGAGAATGTATGTGTGTGAGAGTGAAAATATATCTATGTGAAAGGAGAATGTATGTGTGTGTGTGAGAGTGAAAATATATGTATGTGTAAGGAGAATGTATGTGTGTGAGAGTGAAAGAATGAATTATGGCTTGTACGGCCCCTCATACAATTTAATGTGTCTTACAACCGTAAAAAAAAAGTTCCACACCACAAGTGACCAACAGTATTTCGTACCGTGTGGCAGGAAACATCTTCCTCACTGGCTCATTTGTTTCGAATACTTTCAGCATGAAGTCAACCCCACCATGATCCTCCCAAACGTTTTAAGAGACCCTTATATGCATAATGGCATCTGCACCTTCAAGCCACTGACCACGCAGGACGCTCAGGAAGAGGACCTCATACTGGACTCCATTGCGTGGCCTGAAACCGCAGCTCTGGTTTCTTTGGAGCAGACCAGCGATCCTGCTCACAGCACCTTCACACTCCTCCCAAAGAAGGGAGGAGGACAGTGGCGTGTAGGAGATCAGCTGGAGGTTATGATTAAAATGTACGACTTCCGAGGCCAACCCAAGCAATCTGGGGGGGACTTCTTAGTCAGCCGTCTACATAACCGGGAGCTTGGTGCAGGTGTGGCTGGGAAAATGGAGGATCACCTCAATGGCTCCTATTCTGCTGTGTTCTCTTTGCTCTGGGAGGGGAGCGCTGAGGTTGAGGTGATGCAAAAAACTCAAGTTCAATATTGTTGTAAGTCTTTATTCAAATTGAACCCCATGCCCTCTGGAGGCCTGTGCTTGTTTTCTCAGTGAAAGCTCTGTTTCTCTATCCCATCAGGTCACACTGGTTCACCCTAGTGAGGCTGTGACCGTCCTGCAAAGACTGACCAGGGAACAGCAAGACAGGATTTACTTTCAAAGCACCTTCCGCTCAGGCTCGGTGTCTGAGACGACCACCTGTAACATCTGTCTGCATCCGACCCAGCAGCCGCTGTGCAACTACACTGACCTCCAAACAAGTGAACCGTGGTTCTGCTACAAGCCAAATAACCTGAGCTGTGATACCAGGGTCATACACTCTAATGGAGGGTGGAGCAGAAATCTCAAGGCTAAGGAGGAGCAGCTTTTTCAAAGGTGAGGGAGTGGAGAGACACGTAGGACCGGCTTTTTGAATGACTTTACATCTTAACATTATGTATTTGTAAAATTGTGTTTCTTTTTCTTTATTCTAACTATTGGTCGCATTATTCTATTTGTATTGTGTTTTGTGTGTTATTTGTTTGCTGCTGTAACACAGTCATTCACACAGTCAAATGTGTAAAACAGCACAAAAAGTAAGGAAATTTGTGTTTGGTAGATTATTTCTTTGTTGTGACAATGGTTCTTTGAAATAAATCTTATAGCATTGGAAAGCCTGTTTATTAGCCTTTTGAATGGTGTCACACTTTAAGGAACATGCATTTGTGGGGTGAGCAGCAGAGCTAAGTATCTGGGTTGCGCCCATGAAAAATGTACCAAATCTTCTCAAACAGCTTATTCTGCCATTGACTCTTGTTTGGTGTTTGGTGGATTGGATGATTGAAATTTGAAGAAACAAGACATATTGGCAATTTAACAGTTTATTCATTTAACAAACAGGAGCCTCAGTAGCGTGTGGAAGAACCATACACAGCCACAACAGCCTGGCATCTCCTCCTCATGCTGGTCACTAGCCTGGACACACACTGCTGTGGGATGGCATCCCATTCTTCAACCAGCATTTGTCGCAAGTCAACCAACGTGGTTGTGTTGGTCACTCTGGCACGAACAGCACACTCAAGCTGATCCCACAAGTGTTCAATGGAGTTGAGGTCAGGACTGCTGGCAGGATGCTCACTCTCAAATTTTGGAGGTAGTCTCTGATAAACCTTGCTCTGTGGGGGCGAGTGTTGTCATCTTGGAGGATTAAGTTCAGTCCTAGACTGGAGATATGGGATTGCCACTGGTTGCAGAATTTCATCTCAATATCTCTCTGCGTTGAGATTACCTCCAATGATGACAAGCCTTGTTTTTCCAGTGAGGGAGATGCTATCCCGTAGCAGTGTGTGACCAGGCTGGTGACCAGCATGAGGAGGAGGTGCCAGGCTGTTGTGGCTGTGTATGGTTCTTCCAATCCACACGCTACTGAGGCTCCTGTTTGTAAAATGAATATCCAATCCACCAAATTCTAAACAAGAGTCAATGGCGCAACCCAGATACTTCTCACCCCACAAATGCATGTTCCTTACATAGGCTAGTGACAAACTGTCAAAAAGGGCTTTAGTTTTTGAGATACCCCTACCGGAGGTAGAACAAAACCTAACAATGTTTTTCCTCATCTCCAAGGTCTCCCATATATGAAATGGATTCTTCTTTAAAATATTTTATTGCAAACATTGTTAAATTGATACACATTGTCATACACCCCAAACTTAAAAAAGAACAAAAATACAGCCTGGCCGTATGGGAGTTAAGACATATAAACTCATGTAGATTAATAACACAAGCTCTGACAGCTTTGAAACTTGACATACAGTAATTGTGGCCAGGAAGTTCCTTTACCTATTAGAAAAAACTGGATGTGAATATCTTGATGTGTGTAACATATAGAGACCTATAAACACTTGCCTTAAATAAGCGGACATACAAAAAAAGAATATCTATGCAGAATATTCTCATTTACTTTGTAGTTGCTCGGCCAGGGATTGTCATAGAAACACATATGATGGCTTGTTTGAAAGATGGATTCGTGCAGAATCCAGTGATACCAATTATGTGAATATAGCATGCATAGTCAGCATAATACATCACCAAATGTATGAGGTGTCCCAAATGAAAGAAAGTGAAACATTAACATAATCAAGTCTCCACAGCCCATTATCAATGGTGACAAGAATGTTGACCAGTTCAGTCTTACTACAACCTAAGTAAGTAACTTTGGGTAAGTGCTACTCTTTTTTATAATACATTAAATAATAGCATATTTCATGATGACACCTTATATAGTTCATATGGAAACAAATATCCAGGTGAATCAGTTTAAATTGAAATGGAACACCTTAAGTCATTACTGCATAATGGCAAATAATAGTGTTAGTGTTGTGTATTTCCCTAATAACGCACAGGACGCAGTGACTCTTACTGCACATGGCACCTTTACTCAGCTCGTGCAAAACCAGAACTTCATATACATATCCCAGCATTCCTTGGTACACTGATAACAACGGAACAACGGTCACACAGAATACAAAACTCAAAATCTGATACATCACACCCCCCCCACCCCCCCTTTTTAAATGAAAGTACACTTTTGTTACACCATGACTTAAAATATCAGTGCCTTGTATTACCATACAACTCAACTCAACTCAACTCAAAGTTTATTTCTATAGGACATTTAAAAACAACCTTAGTTGCCCAAAGTGCTGCACAACATACAGGTGCTAGCAGTATAAATAAAACAACAAAATCATCAAACATAGATTAACAGAAAAATAGGGCCGTAAAAACAGTTACTAAGATAAAACAATTAAAAGCTATACTAAACATAAAAGGTCAGGGTGTCAGGGTGTCAAGGTGAGTTGAAAGCCAGAGAAAAGAGATGAGTCTTTAAAAGGGATTTAAAAAGCTCCAGAGTTTCAGCTGCTCTGATGTGAAGGGGTAAGGTGTTCCACAATTTTGGGGCCACAACAGAAAATGCTCTGTCGCCCTTGCTCTTTAATTTAGATCTGGGGCAAACCAGCAGTAACTGGTTGCTTGACCTCAAGGCTCTAGCTGGAGCAGGATGCTTAATGAGGTCAGACAAATAGAAAGGGGCTAGACCATTTAGGCTTTTAAAAACAAACAATAAAATTTTGAACTGCACCCTGAACTGGACAGGGAACCAGTGAAGAGAGGCGAGAATAGGAGATATGTGATCACGCCGTTTTTTCCCTGTCAACAATCGAGCTGCTGCATTCTGGACAGCCTGTAGGCGGTTCAAAGACTGCTGGTCTAGTCCAGCATAAAGAGAATTACAATAGTCAAGACGACATGTAATAAATTCATGAATCGCCCTTTCAAAGTCAGGTAAGGGGAGATAGGGCTTCACCTTACTTAGTAGCCTTAACTGGAAAAAGCTAGATTTAATTACTGAGCTTATCTGTCTGTCAAATTTAAAGGCAGAATCAAAGATAACTCCTAGGCTCCTAGCAGTAGGGCGACAGTAGGAGGCTAGTGGACCAAGAACACTATTACAGCCATCAAGAAGGTTGGAATTGCCGAATAGAATTATTTCTGTTTTTGATTTGTTAATATTCAGGAAATTTAAGGCCATCCAGATACAAACTCATACAAATGTCTCTAAGTTAAATAAATGTCTCTAAGTTAATTTAACAAACTCCTTTGTATTGCTTTTTTTTTTTTTTTTTTAAATTCTGTACCTTTTTAAGACAGGCATAATGTAACAAAGCTATACTGAACTGAAAACAGTAGTTACATAATTATTATATTGACCAACTTAGTCCAAGTGTCAACCTGCTTGCAAGAACAATCAATCTGCACATTAAGGGTCATAGCGCTCAGGCAGCTTCCTTTCTCTGGCTGAGTGGCGCAGCATTGGAGATGCTGCTGGCACCTCTGCACTGTCCATATGCAGAAGATCAGCACCGGCTGACACGTTGTCTTGGAGCACACTTGGCTGGGTGGACGTGTCAGTATTAGAGGTTGTACAGTCAATATCCAAAATGAGTCCATCAGTTGTGACACGGGATCTCAACTGATCCCCATGTCTCCTGTATGTTATGTCTGTGTCTGTCTCTTGCACTTTGTAGGACACTGGTCCTGTTTGGTGCTCTATCACTCCAGGAATCCACTTCTCTCCCCCCCCTGCCGTATTTTGCAAAGAGAAAGATCTGCTCACTGCCCGCTGGTCATGATAGAACTTCTGCATGTACTGCTTTCTGCGAACTGTGACTGCAGTGTCAGAATGCATCAGGTCCAGGTGAGTTTGCATATGTCTGTTTAGGACCAAGTCCACAGGCGACTGACCAGTGGTGCAGTTTGGGGTACAGCAATACTGCATCAGAAACACAGAAATCTTGTCCTCAATGTCGAGTGTAGTCTGAGAAAGCTTCTTAATTCCACTCTTAAATGTCTGCACGTATCGCTCTGCGAGACCATTAGAAGCAGGATGGCCTGGGGCGCTTGTAGAGTGCAGAATTCCATTCTGATGCATGAAGTTCTTGAACTCTGCAGACGTGAACTGCGTTCCGTTGTCAGTTACAACATGCTCCGGATGACCGTATGCTGCGAACAGTCTCCTTGGTCTTGTGATGGTGGCTTGTGAGGAGGTGCTGGGCATTCTGAATACTTCTAGCCACTTGGAGTAGGCATCTACGACAATCATGAAGGTGTGACCTACAGTAAGAAGGGGCCTGCAAAGTCCACGTGTAATCTTTTTCAGCTCTGGCCTGGAAACTCCCAAGGATGTAAAGGCACCTGCCGACTCGTGCCGAGGCATCCGTTGTTCCATCTGGCAAGATTCACAGGCTTTGCAGACCTGCTCTACATCCGTGTCAATCTTAGGCCACCATACATATTTGCGTGCCAGAGCTTTTCACAACTCCTTGATGACCAGAATGCAACTCTTTCAACACAACTTTTCTGAGCTTCTCAGGCAAAACCACCCTGGTGGGTTTCAGACTATTGTCCACATCATCAGGCCAACCATTCGTAATGTATTTCAGAACCTTGGCTAGCACACTGTCTGTGCATGTGGCACGTGCAACTTGATCAGCATCCACTGGCAATTGCATCAAATGTTCAGTTCATAGAACATGAATGCTCTGCGATATGGCTTCAGTCCCTACATCGCTTGTGTCAGGTAAAGGAACCCTTGACAGTCCGTGTGCATTGCTGTGTTTTTCTGAAGCACAGTACTCAATGCAATAGTCATAAGCAGAGAGGATGATTGCCCATCTTTGAATCCAGGCAGCAGCCATGGTGGGCAGGCTTTTGTGTTCTCCAAAAAGAGTCAGCAAAAGCTTATGATCAGTGACAAGCTTGAATTTCCTTCCCCATAAATATTGATGGAACTTTTGGACTCCAAAAATCAATGCCAGTCCTTCTATTTCAATCTGAGAATATTTGTTCTCAGCAGGGGATAGCGTCCGTGACGCCCAAGCAATGGGACGGGTTTCTCCTGTTGGCCTCTCATGCTGAATGACAGCTCCTATATAAGCTGAGGAGTCAGAAGCCAGAGTGAGGGGTAGGTTAGAATCATAGTGCAGGAAAATCTTGTCACTTGTTAGCAACTTCTTGCACTCCTCAAAAGCCTGCTCTGGTTTCTTCCACACCCATGCCCCGTCATACTTTAACAGCCTATGGAGTGGAGCTTTTTTAAGTTTGGGGTGTATGACAATATGTTTCAATTTAACAATGTTTGCAGTAAAATATTTTAACCTAAGAATCAATTTCATATATGGGAGACCTTGGAGATGAGGAAAAACATTGTTAGGTTTTGTTCTACCTCCGGTAGGGGTATCTCAATTTTTGGGGGGCATTGTCACTGGACTATACAAGTGTGGCACCATTTAAAAGGGTAATAAACAGGCTTTCCAATGCCATAAGATTTATTTCCAAGAAGCTTTGTTACAACAAAGAATCTATCAAACACAAATTTCCTTACGTTTTGTGCAAAGTGTAGTATTACCTACTGTATAGCTAGTAGATGTGTATATTTTAAATTATTTTCCAGTTTTTGAAGCAGCACAAATTAAGCAGTCTGCTGCAACCCATCTTATTATGTTCACTCTGTTTTCAATCAGTAAAGTCAACATGAAAGTCTCTATCCATGCTTCAGGACCTGCCAATGTCATTGTGTTGCCAAAAACAACAGGTAAAGCAGGATTTTTACAATAATGATCACTGTGGTTCTACTTGAAATATGCAACAGGTTGTTAGAGGTAAATTAGGCAGGAAGCTTTGTGCAAACAGAACCCATGTTTGCTTTTATGTGTGTGTATACAGTATATACATATTGGACATTAACTGTTTTTTGTGTTTGTTTTTATTCTGTTTTATGCTTCTCTTTAAAAAAAAAAAGTTTTGTCTTCATGTAAAGCACATTGAGTTGCCTTGGTATGAAATGCGCTATATAAATATAGATGCCTTGCCTTGCCTTGCCTAAAACAACTTGTCCACCAGAGCATTTTGGAGTTGTTGGATTGTGTATTTGATGAGGGAAACCAAGAAATCCCATTAGCCTCCGTAGAATAGCTCTGAGCAGCTTGCGGCTGCGCGCCGCCGTTCTAAAAATAGCTCACACCGACAAATAAAGGTAACAAACCTTTGTTTGCTATGGCAATGGGCCAGTTTGCCAAATTGTTGAACTATCCCTTTAATCTTAATTTTCTCATGCAGGCTTCAATGCAACTTCCTGTGAAAAACAGATCAGAAGGCTGAAAGTAAAAAGTTGCACCAGCTGTTGGAAGTTGTATCGAAAGCCCACATTTTTGTAAAAAAAAAAAAAAAAGGTTTACATGCACGGTTACGCAGAGAGGGCACAACTGGTAACTGGTAAAGTGAAAATCAGAATCAATACATTGACCGGTACATTACACATTGACCTGAGCCCAAATTTAAAAAAGAAGACTTACTGACGTCTCTATCCTTCACACTTCCCCTCATGTCCAGTAGAAGTGAACAACGATGTGAAGTCTGGACACACCGGCTATTACTACAAAGGAAATTGGAGAGCACTGAGGGGAGCCCAGGTTCAACAATTCAACACCTCCACCATCGGTGACTGTCTGAGAGGCATTCAGGTCTACCTTTATGGAGACTCCACCATCAGACAGTGGTTTGAACACCTCATTAAAGCAGTACCAGGTACCCGACCTGCAGGTATTTCTTCTGTTTGATGTTAGTCTCACTGTGGAATTAATACGTTTCTTGTTGAATGCTTCCAGATCTCATTGACTTCGACCTGCACAATGTGAAGCGAGTTGGACCTTTCATGGCTTTAGATAATGCTCGCAACACCTTGGTGACGTACCGCTGCCATGGTCCTCCTATTCGCTTTGGTAATGTTCCCACCAGCCAGCTCCATTACATCGCCAATGAATTAGACGGTTTAACTGGAGGCAGGAGCACCGTTGTAGCGATTGGCATCTGGGCTCACTTCGTCACTTACCCCATTGAGGTGTACATCCGCAGGCTGCAGAGCATCCGCAGGGCGGTGGTGCGGCTGCTGGACAGAGCTCCAGACACAGTGGTCATCATCCGCACCACAAACCTTAAAACGCTGAGGCTTTATGAGGTACTGATCAACAGTGACTGGTACTCTCTGCAGCAAGATAAGGTGCTCAGAGCCATTTTCAAAGGACTGAATGTTCATCTGGTGGATGCCTGGGAGATGGTCCTGGCCCACCACCTGCCACACAACCTCCACCCACAGCCACCCATCATTAAAAACATGATTGATGTCGTTTTGTCCCACACATGCCCTTAATAGGGCAGTTAGATGTGTGTGTGTGTGTGTGTGTGTGTGTGTGTTTTTATTGGGAGAGGACAGAAGATTCATAGACACATGCTATATTTACATATTTCCACCAGGTGCTGCTTTTTTCAAACACACAGAGACTGGACTATCTAGTTTTTCTAATTTTTTTTCTGAGCCAGCACAAAATAAAGGGTTTGGGTCAGCTTTACCAAATAACCACTGCTGAATCATCACATTTAAAGAGGAACTATGCAAGACTTTTTACTATTTTTACCTTAATTAAACAGCTTTGGAGTAATTGTGATGGTTAAATAAATGACTTGTAACTTGTTATAGGGAGAATGGAGGCTCTCTGCCTTCCTAGCGTCTCTTGGCTGAAAACCAACCTTGTAAGATCAGAGCCTCCGACCTCGTGTCCCAGCTCTCGTCTCTGCGGCACCGCCACACAAACATGTCCTGTAACCTGTAATCTCTTGTTTATCATCCTGAGACCCTGCGTCCTCATATGAGGACATTACATTTTTGCCTCTTAGCACCATGATACTCCATTATAAACAATTAATTTGGTCATTTTTAGTGCAGTTTCTCAGCACCACCTAGTGGATAAATAAACTATGACAGTTTCGTTTCAACCATTTCTCCACCCATAACAGAGTAAATGAAACTGAAAACAGTTGAGTGGAGACGAGACGCCACATTACAGGTTTGAATCTTTACTGAACAACACAGACTCAGTGGATTGTACAGAGAAAGTCAAAGGGAATGAACTTGGGTGAGTCTTGTTATTGACTTCAATACATCTGGAAATCAAAGGAAATGGCTGAGAAAGCTGCTCTCTTCGAAAGTTACCTGAGTTGCCATGTGTGTTCAGAGACTTTCAGAGATCCTGTGTCTCTGAGCTGCAACCACAGCTTCTGTTCAAGCTGCCTGCAGCAATTCTGGGAACAAGCTAAGAACAAAAACTGTCCCATTTGTAAAAGGAAATCTTCAAAGGATTATCCATCCATAAACTATTCACTCAAAGAACTGGCCGACTCCTTTGTTGGGAAGCAGAACAGTGGTTCACCTGAGGAAGAAAAACAGAAGGAGGAGGAAGAGGAGGAGGAAAAACAGAAGGAAGAGGAGGAAGAAGACGAGGAAAAAGAGAAGGAGGAGGTGGTGTGTGATGAACATCCAGACGTCCCTTATTGGTTCTGTGAGGACGAGCAGAAAGCTGTGTGTCCTGTCTGTGAGTTTCCTCTCCACCATGGACATAAAGTTGTTCCTATAGAAGAAGCAGTCAGTGACCTGAAGCAGCAGCTGAAATCTGACTTAGAGTCTCTGCAGGACAAGAAGAACAAATATGAGGAAGTGGAAAAAACCTACAATGAAATGATTGAACACTCCAAGAAGCAGCTGTTGTCCACAGAGAGGCAGATCAGAGCAGAGTTCAACAAGCTCCACCAGCTCCTGAACGAGGAAGAGGAGTCCAGACTGGCAGCTCTGAGGGAGGAAGAGGAGCAGAAGAGGAAGACTATGAGCAGAGAGATGAAGATGATTGAGGAGCAGATCTCCTCTCTGTCAGACAGTATCTGTGCTGTTGAAGAAGAGCTGCAGAAACACAAGGTGGCGTTCCTCAGCAGTCATAAAGCCACTCAGACCAGAGCCAGAGCCCAGTGCTCACTGTCAGATCCACAGCTGCTCTCAGGAGCTCTGATAGATGAGGCCAAACACCTGGGCAACCTGTCCTTCAGAGTCTGGGAGAAGATCAAGGAGAAGGTCCACTTCACTCCTGTCATCCTGGACCCAAACACTGCACATCCCTATCTCTATCTGTCTGATGATCTGACCAGTCTTAGACATGGAGACACATCAAGGCAGCAGCTTCCTGACAATCCAGAGAGAAACACTCAGTATACCCAAATTCTGGGCTCTGAGGGCTTCAGCTCAGGGAAACACAGCTGGGAGGTGGAGGTGGGAGATCATCCTGTCTGGAATGTGGGTTTGGCTAAAGAGTCAATTGACAGGAAGGGAAAGATATTTGTTTCACCAGAATATGGATTCTGGTGTATGACGCATCGCAGTGGAAAATACACCAATGTTGCTGGTGAGACTGTGACAGTGAAGAAGAGTCTCCAGAGGATCAGAGTCCAGCTGGACTATGACAGGGGGGAGGTGTCCTTCTACGACCCTGAAGACATGACTCACATCTGCTCTCACAGAGACACTTTCACTGAGAAACTCTTCCCATTTTTCAGTATTGGACCGTCTGGTGATGCTAAAACCTCTGATATCACTTTGTGTCACACTGAGATCAGTCTGTGATGTTCATGTTTTTCCAACTCTAAACTCATCATGACACTTTACAGCCAACCTGCTTCTACACCTGCTCACCTGTCATTTTGTATTTAAAACACATTTGATTTGGTTGAGGGTCACTGTAATAATTAGCTGACTGATATTGGGCTCTGAATAATCATCCAGAAATGTGTAGCCTACCTGAAAACACAAACATCTCAACAACTGAATGAGCTCAGGTGATGAACCCTTATACGGGAACAAATCTGATTATTGTTTTAAATAATAACTGATCAGAGGGATTTTGTTTGTATTCACCAGTGTAACATTCACTGTAATGACTGTATAACAGACTTTAATTGTGTTTTTCTTTAACTTCTATCATCATCTGTTTAGGTTTGTAGGTTTATGTTTTACCGTTATTGATTATTGGGTCACATACTGATTTTATAATCATTTGTTGTTGCCATGGAAACTTAGTGCCTTATTGTCCCCAAACTGGTGTTTCTACATGAAAATAATTTATTTCTCGTTTTGCTTTATTTTACATGATTGAGCGCAGTTGACAATACATGTAAAACAATCATGTAACCGATGTTTACATGATATATTGTTGAATTTGGATCAATGAATGATTAAAACTTCATTTTTCTCTAAAGTCAAGTCTCCTCTGTTTTACTGCAGCTGTTAACAACATTTCTTTGTTCCCTGTCGATGTTTTAAGACTCAGCTGTTAATTCAGTTGGATTCGCATCAAAATATAAATAATTCAACAGTCGTGCAACATCTGAAGATCAATGGATACAACAAGCTCACCGTCACGGCTCATAATTCAGTGATGCTGGTATATACATATTTGTCTTAAATGTGTATAAAAATTGAATATTTTAATATACCTGCTTGAACAGTTTTTAAACTATATTTGTCATTTGACTGTAGGCTATTACATGTTACCTCAGCTATCTTACTTATTGTAAGGATAACGTGAGACAAACTGATGCATTGAACCACAATAAACTGCCCCACCTCCCTCTACATGGTTGTATAGATAAATCCATAAGTGTATCTGTTCATGTCAGCTTTATACTGTGTGTTATGCATAATGAGCAGACATTTTATTGAATTAATATTCTATCAGTTAAAAAAAAACAAACTACTATTTAAGTCAGTCTTTAATGGAAGTCAAAAGTCTTTATTTGAACATTGCAAAATATGACATATTATATTACTATTATTGCTGCTTTTTATTGGCGTAATTTCAAAGTTGAAAATATTATATATTCTTTACAGTGTCAGACAGTGTAATGAACAAAACCCCAAATCTCATCATGGCATTTCTGAGTGTGATCATATGTAATAAAAAACATGTTTTTAAATGGGACAGAAGAGTTTAGACAATGAAAGTGTTAGAAATAATAAAATGACATTGGAAATGGGAATATTCTTTATATTATAACATGACAGTGTTGACATGACAGAGATCATATATGTTTGATGAACACTCTTATACTTCATATCATAGGCCTACTCACAAATTAAATTTTGTGTAATAAAATGTAGATTATTTTAAATGTAAACACTGCAAGTCCCCGTCTCTGTCTGATGATCTGACCAGTGTGAGACGTGGAGACACAAAGCAGCAGCTTCCTGACAATCCAGAGAGATGCACTAAGTATAACATCATTCTGGGCTCTGAGGGCTTCAGCTCAGGGAAACACAGCTGGGAGGTGGAGGTGGGAGATCATCCTGTCTGGACTGTGGGTTTGGCTAAAGAGTCAGTTGACAGGAAGGGAGAACGATTTGCTTCACCAGAACATGGATGCTGGTGTTTATGTCATCGCAGTGGAAAATACACCAATGGTGTTGGTAAGACTGTGACAGTGAAGAGTCTCCAGAGGATCAGAGTCCAGCTGGACTATGACAGGGGGGAGGTGTCCTTCTACGACCCTGAAGACATGACTCACATCTACACTCACAGAGACACTTTCACTAAGAAACTCTTCCCATTTGTCAGTATCGGACAATCTGGTGAAGCTAAAACCTCTGATATCAAAATCTGTCACTGAGATCAGTCTGTGATGTTAGTTTTTTTTTTTTTTTTTTAAGTACATATTTTTGGGGCTTTTTTTCACCTTTATTGGATAGGAGAGTCGAGAGAGAACGGAAATGGGAGGCAGAGAGGTGGGGAATGACCAGTGTTGTGCTAGTTACTGAAAAACAGTAACTAGTTACAGTTACTAGTTACTTCATTAAAAAAGTAACTCCGTTAGTAACTCAGTTACTTCAACCAAAAAGTAATGCGTTACTGAGAAAGTAACTTTTTCGTTACTTTTTCGTTTTTTTTCCCCAATGCTCCCATTAAATAAAGGTTGATTGAATTCCCCTCTAACCTCATTTCAGTTCTGTACTGATGCTGATGAAAAAACGGTTTTTATCTTTAAAATTTTACCATCATCATCATCATCATCATGCTGCATGATGTCAGTAGCCTACAGCAGCATGACAGAACTGCAAACATCTTGAGGATACTACTTTGACCGAGTTACGTTCAAGAACCTGTTTAATGACGGAAAGTACTAAATTCACTCCAGCCGTAATTTCTTTCGATCGATCAGCTGTGTTGACCCAGAGTGATCAGCTGTGTTTACCGTTTCAGGCGTCCGTCTGTCGGACTCTAACCGCTGCTGCTCGGTGGAGTGGGTGCTTGTTGTGTCTCGCTGTGACTCTCGAGCTGTGTCCCAGTTGAGGGGCTGCAGCCTGAACTGGGACACAGCTTCGGTCTCGGATGCTACGTTAGCTACGTTACCTTAGCTCGCCGTCATGCCGTGCTCTGACCTGTCCAGTCCTCAGTCTTCATGGAGCGTGTTAGATTACGTGTGGGACGCTAGAGGGCGGCCACCAAGCGCTTTGTTTTTCACCGTGTTGCAGTGTGCTCTGTCTTTCTATCAATTCAATGAAACTTTATTGATCGCTAAAATGTAATGGGAAGTGTGTGCCGCTGTAAAACCTCACCAAAAGGAACGGAGTAACGCAGCGTCTGGTAACGGTAACGGAGTTACTGATTTAAAAAAACAACGCGTTACGTTATTAGTTACTGAAAAAAGTAACGGCGTTACGTAACGGCGTTACTAATAACGCGTTACTACCCAACACTGGGAATGACATGCAGGATAGGACCGCGGGATTCGAACCGGGGTCGCCTGCAGTGAGGACTATAGCTTCAATACATGGGGCGGGTGCTCTACCAACTGAGCTACACACCGCCCCCAAGATGTTAGTTTTTCTATCATGATGGTTTGAGGTTTATTCAACTCTAAACTCATCATCACACTTTACAGCCAACCTGCTTCTACACCTGCTCACCTTTCATTTTGTCTTTAAAACACAATTGATTTGATGTTGAGGGTCACTGAAATATTTAGCTCACTGATTTTGGACTCTGAATCATCCAGAACTGTGTTAATGTACAAAACTGAAACAACTCAACAACCGAATGAGATCAGGTGATGATCAGATGATTGAACAGTGTAATATTCACTCACTGTAATTACTCTATCATATAGCTACTTTGTTCATAATTGTATTTTTTCTTTAACTTCTACAATCTGTTTTAGTTTGTAAGATTTATGTTTCACTGTTATTGATTATTAGTTTTTTATATTTGTTTGTTGTTGTCATGGAAAATTAGTGCATTATTGTCCCCACACTGTTATTTATCCTGAAAATGATTTAGCTCTTGATTTGCTTTATTTTACATGATTCAGCGCAGTTGACAATACATATAAAACAATCATGTAACCAATGTTTACATGATATATTGTTGAATTTGGATCAATGAATGATTAAAACTTCATATTTCTCTCTAAAGTCAAGTCTCCTCTGTTTTACTGCAGCTGTTAACTAAACTTCTTTGTTCCCTGTCGATGTTTTAATACTCAGCTGTTAACTCAGTTGGATTCACATCAAAATATAAATAATTCAACAGTCGTGCAGATGCTGATAATAATATCTGAAGATCAATGGATACAACAAGCTCTCTGTCAGGCTCATAATTCAGTGATGCTGGTACTGTATATAAAAGTACGTATTTGTCTTAAATGTGTATAAAAATTGAACATTTTAATATACCTGCTTGAACAGTTTTTAAACTACTTGTCATTTGACTGTATTACATGTTACCTCAGCTATCTTACTTATTGTAAGAATAACGTGAGACAAACTGATGCATTGAACCACAATAAACTGCCCCACCTCACTCTACATGATTGTATAGATAAATCCATAAGTGTATCTGTTCATGTCAGATTTATATACTGTGTGCTATGCATAATGAGCAGACATATTATTGAATTAATATTCTATCAGTTTAAAAAAAACTACATTAAAATAAAAGTATTTAAGTCAGTCTTTGGTGGAAGTCAAAAGTCTTTATTTGAACATTGCAAAATATGACATATTATATCCTAAGTAATATTATAGAGTTACTATTATTGCTGCTTCTTACTGGCGTAGTTTGAAAGTTGAAAATATGATATATTCTTTACAGTGTTGAACAGTGTAATGAACAAAACCCCAAATCCCGTCATGACATTTCTGAATGTGATTATATGTAATAAAAACATGTTTTTAAATGGGACAGACGAGTTTAGACAATGAAAGTGTTAGAAAAATGACATTGAAAATGGGAATATTCTTTATATTATAACATGACAGTGTTGACATGACAGAGATCATATATGTTTGATGAACAATCTTATGCTTCATATCATACTCACAAATTAAATTTAATAAAATGTTTAGTAATAAAATGTAGATTATTCTTTAAAACGTAGTGAATTACATGGCATACAACTTGACGCTAAGGTTTAAGTAAATGTTTTTAGTTACTGTCAACTGATCATATTAAAGTTTTAATATTCAGTTAATCATCCTTAGTTCCTAATATTTACTAACTAACACTTAAAGCAGATAACAGCGGCACGGCCGTTTCGGCTAATGCTGTGTTCAAGGCAGGCTTTTGAAACCGTAAGTTACAGCTTCAAGTCACAACTACGACTTGGTAGCGTTCCAGGTAACCCGTAGCTCGTGTTTTTACCGTCCTGTTGTCTGTGAAAGTTCCCTATAACGGCCACTCGTAACTTCCGACCCGTGAACTCGTACCAGATCGAACTGGTATGACTTCACAGGAAGGAAAAACACAAAGTACGAGTTTCCTTGAACGCACCATGAGTTAGCAGCCCCCGCCCTTGTCAGGCATCAATTGGTCCTCGTGCTACGTCACCACATTCACGCGCATCCCTTGGCTGCACACACAGCCCTTCATGCCGTTCTCTCCCCTCATTGGATAACACTTGTATCCCACAAGGAAAATTTTCTCCTCGGGTTACAGCAGAGCAGAGTGACGGAGAGACTCGTGTTTAGGCTGAAATACTTCATGTAAGTGATTGCTGACGGAAAATAGGACTATTTAGGACTTATATTAACAAAAACATTCCACTGATATCTGCTTTAATTTGATCATTTTTAGTGCAGTTTCTCAGCACCACCTAGTGGACAAATAAACTAAAAACAGTTTCGTTTCAACCATTTCTCCACCCATAATAGAGTAAATGAAACTGAAAACAGTTGAGCAGAGACGAGACGTCACATTACAGGTTTGATTCTTTACCGAACAACACACACTCAGTGGATTGTACAGAGAAAGTCAAAGGGACTGAACTTGGGTGAGTCTTGTTATTGACTTCAATACATCTGGAAATCAAAGGAAATGGCTGAGAAAGCTGCTCTCTTCGAAAGTTACCTGAGTTGCCATGTGTGTTCAGAGACTTTCAGAGATCCTGTGTCTCTGAGCTGCAACCACAGCTTCTGTTCAAGCTGCCTGAGACAATTCTGGGAACAAGCTAAGAACAAAAACTGTCCCATTTGTAAAAGGAAATCTTCAAAGGATTATCCATCTATAAACTATTCGCTCAAAGAACTGGCCGACTCATTTGTTGGGAAGCAGAACAGTGGTTCACCTGAGGAAGAAAAACAGAAGGAGGAGGAAGAGGAGGAGGAAAAACAGAAGGAAGAGGAAGAGGAGGAAGAAGACGAGGAAAAAGAGAAGGAGGAGGTGGTGTGTGATGAACATCCAGACGTCCCTTATTGGTTCTGTGAGGACGAGCAGAAAGCTGTGTGTCCTGTCTGTGAGTTTCCTCTCCACCATGGACATAAAGTTGTTCCTATAGAAGAAGCAGTCAGTGACCTGAAGCAGCAGCTGAAATCTGACTTAGAGTCTCTGCAGGACAAGAAGAACAAATGCGAGGAAGTGGAAAAAACCTACAATGAAATGATTGAACACTCCAAGAAGCAGCTGTTGTCCACAGAGAGGCAGATCAGAGCAGAGTTCAACAAGCTCCACCAGCTCCTGAGAGAGGAAGAGGAGTCCAGACTGGCAGCTCTGAGGGAGGAAGAGGAGCAGAAGGGGAAGACTATGAGCAGAGAGATGAAGATGATTGAGGAGCAGATCTCCTCTCTGTCAGACAGTATCTGTGCTGTTGAAGAAGAGCTGCAGAAACACAAGGTGGCGTTCCTCAGCAGTCATAAAGCCACTCAGACCAGAGCCAGAGCCCAGTGCTCACTGTCAGATCCACAGCTGCTCTCAGGAGCTCTGATAGATGAGGCCAAACACCTGGGCAACCTGTCCTTCAGAGTCTGGGAGAAGATCAAGGAGAAGGTCCACTTCACTCCTGTCATCCTGGATCCAAACACTGCACATCCGTATCTCTACCTGTCTGATGATCTGACCAGTGTGAGAAATGGAGACACAGAGCAGCAGCTTCCTGACAATCCAGAGAGATGCACTTACTATGCAGATGTCCTGGGCTCTGAGGGCTTCAGCTCAGGGAAACACAGTTGGGAGGTGGAGGTGGGAGATCATCCTGACTGGAATGTGGGTTTGGTTAAAGAGTCAGTTGAAAGGAAGGGAGAGGTATCTCCATCACCAGTAGATGGAGTCTGGTGTTTATTGTTTGGTGATGGAGAATACACCAATGGTGCTGGTGAGACTATGACAGTGAAGAAGAGTCTCCAGAGGATCAGAGTCCAGCTGGACTATGACGGGGGGGAGGTGTCCTTCTACGACCCTGAAGACATGACTCACGTCTGCACTTACAGAGACACTTTCACTGAGAAACTCTTCCCATATTTCAGTGTTGGACAGTCTGGTGATGCTGAAACCACTGATATCAAAATCTGTCCCTCTGAGATCAGTCTGTGATGTTCAGGGACGTTAGTTTTTCTATCATGATGGTTTGAGGTTCATTCAACTCTAAACTCATCATCACACTTTACAGCCAACCTGCTTCTACACCTGCTCACCTGTCATTTTGTCTTTAAATCACAGTTCATTATTAAGAAATACTGTTATTAAAGTTCTTTGACTTTTTTCTTTCATCAAGCATTTTTTTCAAATCTTTATTTGGTGTTTCCAGGGAGACTCACCCAAACTTGTTTCTACATCATTTAGTTATAATTTTGTGTTTTTTCTTCTCAGTTTTTAGAAAACAGACTGAGCTGTAGGTTGTGTCACTTCTTAAAATCAAAATTAATATTTGAGAAAATGTGAAAACATCATCTTTAGAAAAACTTTACAAATCAAATCTGTTCATTATCCTGGTTATCAGCATCTTGATCTGTGTCAAACAACATTGTATAGTAGTTTACTCTTCTGATGATTTGTTTGTTTCACTTTTGTGACAGTTTGTTCATTATCAGTTTTGAGTCTTTTGTTATAGTATAAAAACATGAGTTTCAGATTTTTTGTTCAATTTACCATGTTTACAATTAAATGTATTTCTGTTATAGCTGACATTTTCTAATTCAATGTCATCATTTGCGTTTCATCCATGTGAGTCAACTTCCTTGGGTTTTTTCTTTACCTTTATATTGCGTTTTCTTTTTGATTATGATGGGTGATGGGTTAAACATGAGTTCATTTTGATTCAATTTGATTAATTCCATGAATATTCTTGCCCTGTTGATTTACAGCCTGGAGACAAGTGGTGTAATATAGTCTGAATTTAATGTTAAAGCTTATCTTGTGATTTCCTTTAGAGTTTACAATGAAATGATCATTTCCATGAAGTGTCAGACACATTCAGTAATTACTTTCTATATTTTATCATTATTTCCGTTTCATCAGTGTGAATCTCCTGCATTGTGTTTTTTTCATCATGTTGTTTCATGTGCAGTGAACAAAAAGTCTGGTTAAAGCACGAGTTAATTTGTTCTTAGTTATTCCATTCAATAAACTCTTAAAGCTGTGCTGCAGTCCTACTCGTGTGTACACACAGACAGACAGAAATTTCTATTTAAATTGTCGTTTTATTGATAACACCATAACACATTCCGAAGAATCAGAGGATCAATATTATTATACAGAAGAAACCCAAACTGACAAAAAGAGACAGAGGGGAAACTAGAAAGAGCCAGCTGCAGAGAAATGATTGAAAAAGGTTGAAAACAGAGGGACTGGGGGGAGAAAGAGTGAAAGACAGCCTACTAAGAGAAGCCAGCTCAGTGTTGTCAGTGCAACTGTGACTCCCTAGTTTTAAATATTATGAAGTAGCTACAATCACACACATGCTGGTTTAGTGTCAGTCAGGCTGTTAAAATGTTCACACATGAACTGAACATGGGATGTCATCAGTTGTGTCTAGAAACCATCTGATAGACAAGGAAATAATGTGAGTTGGATAAACTAGTAAACTCCAGTTGATGAGCCGACAGCTCCACCTGCTGGTAACAAAACAAGATACCAGTGTTTTCTACTGCTGATAATTTAACTATGAGAAACAGTAAAGGGGAATGAAAGTAGATTTTAACTTTGTCAGTCAGAGCTGAGATGTCAGTACAAGGTGACAGATCTCTACTGGAAAAGACACGTTTAGAGGACGGTCAGCAGAAAGTTGAGGACACATTAAACTGGTTGAGTCTAGCTGTTGTTGGAAACAGATGAAAACAAAAACTGTACCATTTGTGAAATGAAATATTCAAAGGATACTCCACTGGTGAACTTTGCTCTGAAGGATCTGGATCATCAGAGACAGAACTGGGAAAGAAGAAGGTGGAGATGATTTGTAGTAAATATCAAGAGTCTTATTCAGCCACAGTGTTACATTCACCAATTTTCTGCAGTTTTTTTTATTTTATTTTTGTCATTGTGTGTTTTTCAAAAACAACATGACAAAGACCTCTTTGTTGGTCAAAACGTTGTTTTTTAAGCTTGAATAAATATTTTTGCATCCGAGGCTACAGAGTGTGCCACATTCCCTTTTTTTCCTTTGTTTATTTTTTGTTTGTGAGCACCTCATCAACACAGGTGTGCGCTTTCCTCTTCAAAAGTTTCAAAAACAACATACCATCACATGTGAATAAAAAAATAATACACATTATGTTGAGTAAATAAAACAATAATGTAAAAACACTTCAGATAAACAAGCTGAACATGTTTCCTGTTACAGTGACAGAAGAAAAAAAAACCTTGTCAAACTGGTTCAGGGTTAGTCAGGCTGTTAAAATGTTCACATTTAAACCACCACAAACCTTCTTATTTGTCTCATTAAAAATCATCTGTATTCTTGAATTAAAAATTAAACATGAGGTGTCAGTGGTTTTGTCTTGAAAACAAGTGATAAACAAGGAAATTAATCAAGTAAAATGTTAAACTCCAGTTAATGAGTCCATATCGCCACCTGCTGGTGACCGAACAACATGACAGTGTGTTCAAGCCAAGCCATAATCATTGACAGAGGTCAATGAAAATGAAAGTAAATTTGACAGTGCCGATCGGAGCTGAGACGCCATTACAGGGTGTGAGATCTCTACTGGAAAACACACGTTTAGAGGACTGTAAGAGGAGAGTTGAGGACTAACTCGGTGAGTCTTGTTGCTGCTGTTGTGTGTGAAATGGCTGAGAGAGCTCTCTTGGAGCGTTTCCTGAGTTGCCACGTGTGTTCAGAGACTTTCAGAGATCCTGTGTCTCTGAGCTGCAGCCACAGCTTCTGTTCAAGCTGCCTGCAACAATTCTGGGAACAAGCTAAAAACAAAAACTGTCCCATTTGTAAAAGGAAATCTTCAAAGGATTTTCCAGGGGTGAGTTTTACTCTGAAGGATCTGGCTGATTCCTTTGCTGGGAGACAGAAATCTGGATCATCGGAGACTGAAAAGCAACATGAAAAACAAACAGTGGTTTGTAGTAAACATCAAGACGAAACTAAATTGTTCTGTAAGGATGAAGAAAGAGCTTTTTGTTCTGTCTGTGAGTTTTCTGTCCACCAGAGTCACAAGGTGGTTCCTGTAGAAGAAGCAGTCAGTGACCTGAAGGAGCAGTTGAAATCTGACTTAAAGTCTCTGCAGGACAAGAAGAACAAATACAAACAAGTGGAGAAAACATACAATGAAATGATTCAACACTCCAAGAAGCAGCTGTTGTCCACAGAGAGGCAGATCAGAGCAGAGTTCAACAAGCTCCACCAGCTCCTGAAAGAGGAAGAGGAGTCCAGACTGGCAGCTCTGAGGGAGGAAGAGGAGCAGAAGGGGAAGACTATGAGCAGAGAGATGAAGATGATTGAGGAGCAGATCTCCTCTCTGTCAGACAGTATCTGTGCTGTTGAAGAAGAGCTGCAGAAACACAAGGTGGCGTTCCTCAGCAGTCATAAAGCCACTCAGACCAGAGCCAGAGCCCAGTGCTCACTGTCAGATCCACAGCTGCTCTCAGGAGCTCTGATAGATGAGGCCAAACACCTGGGCAACCTGTCCTTCAGAGTCTGGGAGAAGATCAAGGAGAAGGTCCACTTCACTCCTGTCATCCTGGACCCAAACACTGCACCTTCCTGTCTCAATCTGTCTGATGATCTGACCTGTGTGAGAAATGGAGACACAGAGCAGCAGCTTCCTGACAATCCAGAGAGATTCACTAAGTATAACATCATTCTGGGCTCTGAGGGCTTCAGCTCAGGGAAACACAGCTGGGAGGTGGAGGTGGGAGATCATCCTGACTGGGATGTGGGTTTGGCTAAAGAGTCAGTTGACAGGAAGGGAGAGATATTTGTTTCACCAAAATATGGATTCTGGTGTATGACGCATCGCAGTGGAAAATACACCAATGGTGGTAAGACTGTGACAGAGAAGAAGAGTCTCCAGAGGATCAGAGTCCAGCTGGACTACGACAGGGGGGAGGTGTCCTTCTACGACCCTGAAGACATGACTCACATCTACACTCACAGAGACACTTTCACTGAGAAACTCTTCCCTTATTTCAGTGTTGGAAAGTCTGGTGATGCTAAAACCTCTGATATCAAAATGTGTCCCACTGAGATCAGTCTGTGACGTTCAGGGACGTTAGTTTTTCTATCATGATGGTTTGAGGTTTATTAAACTCTAAACTCATCATCACACTTTACAGTCAACCTGCTTCTACACCTGCTCACCTGTCATTTTGTCTTTGAACAACATTTTATTTGATGTTGAGGGTCACTGAAATATTCATCTCACTGATTTTGGGCTCTGAATCATCCAGAACTGTGTTAATGTACAAAACTGAATCAACTCAACAACCGAATGAGATCAGGTGATGATCAGATGATTTTGTTTTTATTTACCAACAATGTAATATTCACTGTAATTACTCTATCATGTAGCTTTTTGTATTTTTTCTTTAACTTCTATCATCATCTGTTTTAGTTTGTAAGATACATGTTTCACTATTATTGATTATTGGGTCACATAGGCTACTGATTTTATTCTGTCTATACTAGAAATTAATAATGTGAAGTGTTTTTTATATTCATTTCTTGGTGTCATGGAAACTTAGTGCCTTATTGTCCCCAAACTGGTGTTTCTATATGAAAATAATTTATTTCTAGTTTTGCTTTATTTTACATGATTGAGCGCAGTTGACAATACATATAACAATCATGTAACCGATGTTTACATGATATATTGTTGAATTTGGATCAATGAATGATTAAAACTTCATTTTTCTCTATGTCAAGTCTCCTCTGTTTTACTGCAGCTGTTAACAACATTTCTTTGTTCCCTGTCAATGTTTTAATACTCAGCTGTTAACTCAGTTGGATTCACATCAAAATATAAATAATTCAACAGTTGTGCATATGCTGATAATAATATCTGAAGATCAATGGATACAACAAGCTCTCTGTCAGGCTCATAATTCAGTGATGCTGGTATATAAAAATATGTATTTGTCTTAAATGTGTATAAAAATTGAATATTTTAATATACCTGCTTGAACAGTTTTTAAACTATACTTGTCATTTGACTGTACGTTACCTCAGCTATCTTACTTATTGTAAGAATAAAGTGAGACTGAACCACAATAAACTGCCCCACCTCACTCTACATGATTGTATATAAATCCAGAAGTGTATCTGTTCATGTCAGCTTTATTTAGGCCTACTGTGTTATGCATAATGAGCAGACATTTTATTGAATTAATATTCTATCAGTTAAAAAAAACTACATTGAAAAAAAGTATTTAAGTCAGTCTTTGGTGGAAGTCAAAAGTCTTTATTTGAACATTGCAAAATATGACATATTACATCCTAAGTAATATTATAGAGTTACTATTATTGCTGCTTCTTATTGGCGTAGTTTGAAAGTTGAAAATATTATATATTCTTTACAGTGTTGGACAGTGTAATGAACAAAACCCCAAATCTCATCATGACATTTCTGAATGTGATTATATGTAATAAAAACATGTTTTTAATGGGACAGAAGAGTTTAGACAATGAAAGTGTTAGAAAAATGACATTGAAAATGGGAATATTCTTTATATTATAACATGATAGTGTTGACATGACAGACATCATATATGTTTGATGAACAATCTTATGCTTCATATCATACTCACAAATTAAATTTAATAAAATGTTTAGTAATAAAATGTAGATTATTCTTTAAAACGTAGTGAATTACATGGCATACAACTTGACGCTAAGGTTTAAGTAAATGTTTTTAGTTACTGTCAACTGATCATATTAAAGTTTTAATATTCAGTTAATCATCCTTAGTTCCTAATATTTACTAACTAACACTTAATTTGGTCATTTTTAGTGCAGTTTCTCAGCACCACCTAGTGGACAAATAAACTAAAAACAGTTTCGTTTCAACCATTTCTCCGCCCATAACAGAGTAAATGAAACTGAAAACAGCTGAGCAGAGACGAGACGTCACATTACAGGTTTGGATCTTTACCGAACAACACAGACTCAGTGGATTGTACAGAGAAAGTCGAAGGGACTGAACTTTGGTGAGTCTTGTTATTGACTTCAATACATCTGGAAATCAAAGGAAATGGCTGAGAAAGCTGCTCTCTTCGAAAGTTACCTGAGTTGCCACGTGTGTTCAGAGACTTTCAGAGATCCTGTGTCTCTGAGCTGCAACCACAGCTTCTGTTCAAGCTGCCTGCAACAATTCTGGGAACAAGCTAAGAACAAAAACTGTCCCATTTGTAAAAGGAAATCTTTTTCATCTTTTCCACCCATAAACTTTTCACTCAAAGAACTGGCCGACTCCTTTGTTGGGAAGCAGAACAGTGGTTCACCTGAGGAAGAAAAACAGAAGGAGGAGGAAGAGGAGGAGGAAAAAGAGAAGGAGGAGGAAGAAGACGAGGAAAAAGAGAAGGAGGAGGTTGTGTGTGATGAACATCCAGACGTCCCTTATTGGTTCTGTGAGGACGAGCAGAAAGCTGTGTGTCCTGTCTGTGAGTTTCCTCTCCACCATGGACATAAAGTTGTTCCTATAGAAGAAGCAGTCAGTGACCTGAAGCAGCAGCTGAAATCTGATCTAGAGTCTCTGAAGGACAAGAAGAACAAATGCAAACAAGTGGAGAAAACCTACAATGAAATGATTCAACACTCCAAGAAGCAGCTGTTGTCCACAGAGAGGCAGATCAGAGCAGAGTTCAACAAGCTCCACCAGCTCCTGAAAGAGGAAGAGGAGTCCAGACTGGCAGCTCTGAGGGAGGAAGAGGAGCAGAAGAGGAAGACTATGAGCAGAGAGATGAAGATGATTGAGGAGCGGATCTCCTCTCTGTCAGACAGTATCTGTGCTGTTGAAGAAGAGCTGCAGAAACACAAGGTGGCGTTCCTCAGCAGTCATAAAGCCACTCAGACCAGAGCCAGAGCCCAGTGCTCACTGTCAGATCCACAGCTGCTCTCAGGAGCTCTGATAGATGAGGCCAAACACCTGGGCAACCTGTCCTTCAGAGTCTGGGAGAAGATCAAGGAGAAGGTCCACTTCACTCCTGTCATCCTGGACCCAAATACTGCACATCCCTGTCTCCATCTGTCTGATGATCTGACCAGTGTGAGATATGGAGACACAAGGCAGCAGCTTCCTGACAATCCAGAGAGAAACACGATGTATGCCCAAATTCTGTGCTCTGAGGGCTTCAGCTCAGGGAAACACAGCTGGGAGGTGGAGGTGGGAGATCATCCTGACTGGAATGTGGGTTTGGCTAAAGAGTCAATTGACAGGAAGGAAAAGATATTTGCTTCACCAGAATATGGATTCTGGTGTACGACGCATCGCAGTGGAAAATACACCAATGTTGTTAGTAAGACTGTGACAAAGAAGAGTCTCCAGAGGATCAGAGTCCAGCTGGACTATGACGGAGGGGAGGTGTCCTTCTACGACCCTGAAGACATGACTCACATCTACACTCACAGAGACACTTTCACTGAGAAACTCTTCCCTTATTTCAGTATTGGACCGTCTGGTGATGCTAAAACCTCTGATATCAAGATCAGTCTGTAACGTTAAGGGACGTTAGTTTTTCTATCATGATGGTTTGAGGTTTATTAAACTCTAAACTCATCATCACACTTTACAGCCAACCTGCTTCTACACCTGCTCACCTTTCATTTTGTCTTAAAATCACATTTGATTTGATGCTGAGGGTCACTGAAATATTTATCTGACTGTCTCTTTGCTGTGATATGACTATCATCATCTGTTTTAGTTTGTAAGATTTATGTTTCACTATTATTGATTATTGAGTCACATACTGATTTTATTCTTTCTTTACTGCTAGAAATTAATTATGTGAAAAGTTTTTTATATTCATTTATTGGTGTCATGGAAACTAGTGCCTTATTGTCCCCAAACTGGTGTTTACATGAAAATCATTTATTTCTAGTTTTACTTTATTTTACATGATTAAGCGCAGTTGACAACAATCATGTAACCAATGTTTACACAATATATTGTTGAATTTGGATCAATCAGTGATTAAAACTTCAGTTTTCTCTCTAAAGTCAAGTCTCCTCTGTTTTACTGCAGCTGTTAACTAAATTTCTTTGTTCCCTGTCGATGCTTTAATACTCAGCTGTTAACTCAGTTGGATTCACATCAAAATATAAATAATTCAACAGTCGTGC
This sequence comes from Trachurus japonicus, assembly GCF_045865225.1. NCBI lineage: Eukaryota > Metazoa > Chordata > Actinopteri > Carangiformes > Carangidae > Trachurus > Trachurus japonicus. The sequence continues at coordinate 15,377,288 of NC_140915.1, read as the reverse complement.
AGATGCTGATAATAATATCTGAAGATCAATAGATGCAACAAGCTCTCCGTCAGGGCTCATAATTCAGTGGTGCTGGTATAAAGTACGTATTTGTCCTAAATGTGTATAAAAATTGAATATTTTAATATACCTGCTTGAACAGTTTTTAAACGATATATTTGTCATTTGACTGTATTACATGTTACCTCAGCTATCTTACTCATTGTAAGGGTAAAGTGAGACACACTGATGCACTGAACCACAATAAACTGACCCACCTCACTCTACATGGTTGTATAGATGAATCCATAAGTGTATCTGTTCGTGTCAGATTTACTTAGGCCTACTGTGTTATGCGTAATGAGCAGACATATTATTGAATTAATATTCTATCAGTTAAAAAACTACATTTTTTTAAAAAAAGTATTTAAGTCAGCCTTTAATGGAAGTCAATATTATATCCTAAGTAATATTATAGAGTTACTATTATTGCTGCTTTTTATTGGTGGAGTTGAAAATTGAAAATATATATTTTTTTTTTTTACAGTGTTGGACAGTGTAATGAACAAAACCCCAGATCTCATCATGACATTTCTGAATGTGATTATATGTAATAAAAACATGTTCTTAAATGGGACAGAAGAGTTTAGACAATGAAAGTGTTAGAAATATTAAAATGACACTGAAAATGGGAATATATGAGTTGTCCAGCAGATGGCGCCATTCTACCTCTATCAAATCACTTCTCTCTTCTCTCTCTTCTAATAAAAATAGCGCCTTTCAAAATCCCCAAGGCGCTTTTACTTTTTACTTTTTTCACATTTGTTTTAAGCTTAGCCCTGCAACGGTATGTTTAAAATCAAGCTTCAATCTGTTATCCTCTTCCTCCAGCTTGAACATGTTCTTTAAATGTTCTGGTAATGATCTATTCTTTGCTTTATACATTACATACATTAAGGTCTGAAGATCTATTAGATCAGCCACTTTAAATAAACCTGCAGAAATAAAAAAAAAAAATCTATTTGAGGGTTTTCTGTTGCCTCCCTTGTGAATAACTCGTACTGCTCTTTTCTGCAGAAGAAACAGAGGAGTGATGTTACCTGCATAGGTATTGCCCCACACTTCCACGCAATAAAAAATGATGACAATACGTACATAAGAACATGGAATAACTGTACGAAACACATTGATTTGGCCGTTGCCTGCGATATACAACTGCAACGCTAGATGGGAGTAATTCCTACACAATATACCTTTAAGACAAACAAAAAATGTATTGCAAGTTATTTTAAATTCTTTGTAAACATGAGCAAACATTGCATAATCTAATTACGTATGGCTAATTTGCATACCAGTACATACAACACCAGGTCTAAACATTGGGTATAGCAGGTGAAAATGTCTTTCACATCAATTTTGTTGACATATTACAATAAAAAACACTCTAAAACTCTAGTACGAACAGCATGCCAAAGCAGATCCTACAAGTGTTCAATGGGGTTGAGGTCAGGACTGCTGGCAGGCCATCCCATCCTCTCCACTCCCAAATTGTGGAGGTAGTCTCTGATAAACCTCGCTCTGTGGGGGGCGAGCGTTGTCATCTTGGAGGATGGAGTTCGGTCCCAGCTGTGGAGATTTGGGATTGCCACTGGTTGCAGAAACTCATCTCGATATCTCTCTGCATTGAGATTACCTCAAATGATGACAAGCCCTGTTTTTCCAGTGAGGGAGATGCCACCCCACACCAGAAGCTCAAAAAAAAGAGTCAATAGCAACAGCAGAATAAGCTGTTTGACTGAGAAGATTTGGCACATTTTTCATGGGCGCAACCCAGATACTTAGCTCTGTTGCTCACCCGACAAATGCATGTTCCTTACAAGTGTGGCATCATTTAAAAGGGTAATAAACAGGCTTTTAAACACTTTAAGATTTATTTCCAAGAAGCATTGTTACAACAAAGAAATAGGGCCCTATTTTGCTGGCGCAACTCATGGGGGCGCAGCGAGGCGAGCCCTGGCGCAGCTGGCGCAGTGGCATTTTCCTCCAGTGCAACAAGGTGCGCAGCGGATTCGGTAAATTGGCAGACTGCTGTGCGCTGAGATGGGAGTGGTCGCGCAGCAGGGGGAGGTGTCGACAGATTCACAGTGGCGCAGTGACAATTTGTTGCGCGGAGAGTGCGCCGAAAGCTCACCAGCTCCAACCTGGTCTAATCTCAGCGCAAGGCGAAGCGCAGCCAGCGCAGTGGTATTTTGACTGCCCAGCACGCAGTGCGCCCACGTCACCAAGACCTCACAGGCAGATTTCCACAGTTCCAGGCACATTTAAATGCAATTAATAATAATAATAATAATAATCATCATCATCATCACAATAACCCCTATTTATTGTATCTGAATCAGCACATACACCTATATCTATATAGATTGTCCCGTCACACTGATGGCAGACCAAAGGCTTGCGTAATGGAAACTCAGCCTGACTGAATTAACACAGATGAAACCAGGGAGGGACTGGGACAGCCGTGGATGTCTCAAGAGCAGGTGTTGACACTACACACTGTGCTGTTGCAGATGATCAGCTATTTATTTATTTATTTACTTATTGATTTATTAGGGGCCAGCGCCGCATGGTCACGCGACCATAACAAATAAAACTGAAAACAAATAAACTATCATCTCTCACAGCAAATCACAATCAGCCTCGGCATCATAGTGAGCAGATATTCACATCTCCCATCTCAGGTAAATTCTAAAGAAAAAAGAAAAAGAGAGACGCTCCGTGATGCCTCCGTTACGCACAGCTGTTTGTTTATGTTGTGATCTGTGCACACGGGTTTAAATATAGGTTACTAAATATGAGTGTCTTTATTAATGGAAAAGGGGGTGTGTGTGTTTTTTTTTTTTTTTTTTTTTTACTGGGCAACAGCTCTCAATACTGTATGTCAGAGCAAACCTCATAACCTCCTCCCTCCCAGACTACTTTTGCATCATCAGCCCGTGAGGTCTGTTCGCGACCGGACACTGCCAGCTTGGACCGGACCAGAACATCAGTTTCCTCCCGTCTCACTTGCTGTGAGAGATGATAGTTTATTTGTTTTCAGTTTTATTTGTTATGGTCGCGTGACGATGCGGCTCAATAAATCAATAAGTAAATACATAAATATAGCAGATAATCGTGTAGTGTCAACACAGCAGTAATCCATCCTCATCTTTCATCCGTGCAGCCTTTGATTTGTCATCAGTGTGACGGGACAATCGATATAGATGTGCTGAATGTGTATGCTGTATAGGTGCTGATTCAAATCTTCTCTTCCACGGTGAAAGGCGAGGAGAGGAGCTTATTTGATTGGTGAAGATCTGACTCGGCTGTGTCAAACCCACTCCACGCCTTCTCTCCTCCCTCTATGCCATTTGCGCCGGTGGGAGGGAAGTAGGCGGGATGCGCCCCGCTGCGTTTCGAAGGAAAATTGCAAACTGCTCCTGGCCACTCCCCGTTGGCGAAGCGAACGCGGAGCGCAGGCCTGATCCGCTGCACCTGCGCCAGTCTACCAAAGTAGAGCCCATAATCTAACCAAACACAAATTTCCTTACCTTTTGTGCAAAGTTTATATACGTGTCGTGTGCAGCCCAAACAGTGGAATATATGCAAATTTATGCAAATGTGATCATGTTAAAGGTGCCATATGTAAGAATGTGGCCAAAAACGGTTACTGCAGTCAAATTCAAAACACAGTGATCTGTTTTTTTCTCCCAGCCGTAGCGGCAGCTCAGTGGAAGCAGACCGGAGGCTGAAATGCCACCGACGCTGCATGACTAGGAGAGAGGGCTAGGTGGCGCAACATGCCAACACGTAAATTCAAAACATAAACATGATTTGCAGTCTGCAAAAAAATATTTTTAATGCGAATACTCTGGCTGTACTACTGTTGTTGGTGAGTTCATCATGTTATATGAACATTATTTCTGAGTCTCTGTGACATATTAGGAGGATTTTATGGCCAGTTGCTTTAGATTTCTTACATATTGTACCTTTAACAAATAATAATAATAATAAAAACGTGGAATATATTTTTTGTGTGCGGTGTGCACTGGCCAACCACACAGCCGTTCAATCAGCGATGATGTCATACTATGGAACCCGACACACAATGAGAGATTCTGGTTCCATTCACCTGTTGACGGCCCAGAGTTCCAGAGAGAGAGAAAGTTTCAGAGTTTCAGATAAACAGCATCCATGAACGCAGCACGTAAGTACTGACAGTAATTTACAAGGATTTTAGCAGAGTCAGAATCCATTGTTTGCAAAGAAAGAGTTTTTGAATTTTTTGGTAGGTTTTTGTGTGTGTCAAACCTTAACTTGACTTAACTAAGTTATTCAAACAGACACATTAGTTGTCAATATAAGAGTATTCACCAACTTGAGAAAATGTTGAGTAAACTCATATTAGCTGACGGATAATCTAGTTATACCCATATCCCTATCAGGTATTTTACTTTGGTGGAAATAAAAACCATGAAATAAAGTACATTTTAGAGTACATTTTGAAAGTTTCATGCGCAAAATAGCTCTGATATCATTATATATTATATTATGGGATTAATAATGATCATTCATCAACAGGTAAATTGTAATATTGTTGAGGTGAAACCAATTATCATTGTTTGATAGATTAAAAACTGCATCATATTTAAAAGCTGCAATGGTCATCTGTTAAATAAGCTTTAAAAAAGTATTTATCTGCAAAGTCAGTGGTAAATTAAGCTGTGAGGTGGATGTACTGAAGGAAAATAAACATTATTTCCCTCTGAAATGTAGTGATGGAGTATATTGTAGGTTACTTGGTACTGTTACAACTTCATGTCCTTCCCTATAAAACGTCTGAAAAGCAGCTTCCTGATAATGTTACAGGTTCATTATCAGATAAGAGAACAACAGTGACGACATCACATCAACGTCATGGATCTGAATGCAGAATTCGATCAAGTCATCCAGAAGATGAATTGGAATGAGGTTATTGATCGAGTGAAGGCCATGGTAGATGACATGGTGATGGGAGATACACCCTACCCTCCCCCCCTGCTGCCTGCTCCCACTCTCCCTGCTGAGATGTGGTTCTCCCCCCAACCTCAGTCAGTACACAGACAGTATTTTGGATTTACCCCTGATGGAGCAGCTCCATACAGCTCCATCCAACCTCCATCAGTAGACGGAGAAAATCTTAGATTCTTTCCAGCTCCACACAGCTCTGGTCTCAATGTTCAGGCTGCTTCTTTTGTCATGCTGAAAACACGGAGTCAGCTGACTGTGATACAGCGAGCTCAAGTGTACAGCCAGAAACAGGTAAGACACCAGGTTAGAGACAGTAGATTCATAAGAACCTGTATCAATACTTGTATCAAAAAGATGAGTTAGTCACTAATGGAGGAAGCCAGAGCTGATGTTTTATTTTAATCTCAGACAGATCACCGTGACACCTGAAGGACCAGTCACTGTCAAACCTGACTTTATGCTGTTTCAGTTCAAAACCACAATGAGAAAATGACACATTTTAGAAGAGGGTGTCAGGTTAAATTGAACTGCACGTTAATTAGATTCTCTCTGTGTGTTGTGAGTCATTGTGAGGCAGGCTTCACAATCTGACAGCAGCAGTCTCTTAAGTAAAAGATCATCTCTTATACAGTATTAACGGTAACAGCCACTGCTGAGGTTTGAATTAAATAGTCTCTGGAATTATTGTGAATGTTTGTTCAGAGGTTTTGAGTCCACAAAAAGCTCCAGTTTGCAGGTGGATGTAGCATACGGTATACATCTTGTACATGTAGTAGGATGTAGATGATGATGATGCAGTTTGTCTAATCACCTGTATGTTTGTGCTTGTGTTTCCAGTATCACAACATACAAGTGATGAGGCTCCCTGAAACCAAGAGGGAGACCATGCTTCCCGTTGGAGAACTGTAAGTAGCAGATATACTATAACTGCAAACATGCAAGTGCACACACACACATCCTTGTAATTCTATCTTTGTGAGGACATGTCATTGGGCTCTACTTACCCTAACCTTAACCATCCAAAACAAATGCCTAAACATAACCATTACTCTAAACCTAATTTAAACCTAATTATAATCACCGTGTGAGCGTCCACCGACTCCGGGTCCGCTGCGTCGTGGGTCCGAAACGGCACCAGCATCCGGCAGCCCTCGCAAAAGATAAGGCCTGCGCTCCGCGTTCGCTTCGCCAACGGGGAGTGGCCTGGAGCAATTTTCCTTCGAAACGCAGCAGGGCGCATCCCGCCTACTTCCCTCCCACCGGCGCAAATGGCATAGAGGGAGGAGAGAAGGCGTGGAGTGGGTTTGACACAGCCGAGTCAGATCTTCACCAATCAAATGAGCTCCTCTCCTCGCCTTTCACCGTGGAAGAGAAGATTTGAATCAGCACCTATACAGCATACACATTCAGCACATCTATATCGATTGTCCCGTCACACTGATGACAGATCAAAGGCTGCACAGATGAAAGATGAGGATGGATTACTGCTGTGTTGACACTACACGATTATCTGCTATATTTATGTATTTACTTATTGATTTATTGAGCTGCATCGTCACGCGACCATAACAAATAAAACTGAAAACAAATAAACTATCATCTCTCACAGCAAGTTAGACGGGAGGAAACTGATGTTCTGGTCCGGTCCAAGCTGGCAGTGTCCGGTCGCGAACAGACCTCACGGGCTGATGATGCAAAAGTAGTCTGGGAGGGAGGAGGTTATGATGTTTGCTCTGACAGATTGAGAGCTGTTGCCCAGTAAAAAAACAAAAAAAAACAAAACACACACACCCCTTTTCCATTAATAAAGACACTCATATTTAGTAACCTATATTTAAACCCGTGTGCACAGATCACAACATAAACAAACAGCTGTGCGTAACGGAGGCATCACGGAGCGTCTCTCTTTTTCTTTTTTCTTTAGAATTTACCTGAGATGGGAGATGTGAATATCTGCTCACTATGATGCCGAGGCTGATTGTGGTTTGCTGTGAGAGATGATAGTTTATTTGTTTTCAGTTTTATGGTCGCGTGACAATGCGGCGCTGGCCCCTAATAAATCAATAAGTAAATAAATAAATAAATAGCTGATCATCTGCAACGGCACAGTGTGTAGTGTCAACACCTGCTCTTGGGACATCCACGGCTGTCTCAGTCCCTCCCTGGTTTCATCTGTGTTAATTGAGTCAGGCTGAGTTTCCATTACGCAAGCCTTTGATCTGTCATCAGTGTGACGGGACAATCTATATAGATATAGGTGTATGTGCTGATTCAGATACAATAAATAGGGGTTATTGTGATGATTATTATTATTATTATTATTATTATGAATTGCATTTAAATGTGTCTGGAACTGCGCTGGCTGCGCTTCGCCTTGCGCTGAGATTAGACCAGGTTGGAGCTGGCGAGCTTTCGGCGCACTCTCCGCGCGGCCTATCTGCAACAAATTGTAACTGCGCCACTGTGAATCTGTCGACACCTCCCCCTGCTGCGCGACCACTCCCATCTCAGCGCACAGCAGTCTGCCAATTTACCGAATCCGCTGCGCACCTTGTTGCACTGGAGGAAAATACCAGTGCGCCAGCTGCGCCAGGGCTCGCCTCGCTGCGCCCCCCTGAGTTGCGCCAGGAAAATAGGGCCCAATGTATTCCCTAGCCCCTTACCCTAACCTTAACCATCCAAAACAAATGCCTAAACTTAACCATTACTCTAAACCTAATTTAAACCTAATTATACGTCTTAACCCAAGTCTTAACCCTCAAATAGCCCTTTGAAAAAGTGAGGACCGGCCAAAATGTCCTCACTTCCCAAAAATGTCCTCAGTCTGTTGGTTAAAAACTTGTTCCGGTCCTCACAACGTAGCATGTACAAGAACACACACACACACGACACGTGCACATCAGTGAGCCTCTGTCTTCATCTGCAAACACACTTTCTCTCTAATTGAATGTGTGTGTCTGGTGTTGATAGGAATGGAGAAGTGGTGTTTGGACTTCCCAGGGTCCCACCTGTTCCTCCTGCTGCTCCTCCAGTGCAGGGACCGAGGCTCTCTGAAACCCCTGATGCAGCAGCTCCACACAGCTCTGGCCACAATGTTCATGTTGCTCCCATCATCCCTCTGGAAACACAGAGTAGGACGACTGTGATACAGCGAACTCAAGTGTACAGACAGAAACAGGTAAGACACCAAGTGTAGGTTAGAGACAATAGATTCATAAGAACTTTACCAATACCTGTGTCAAAAGGTTAGTTAGTTAATAATGGAGGAAGCATCAGCAAACAGAGGACCAGTCACTGTCAAACCTGACTTTACACCATTTCAGTTCAAAACCCCAATGAGAAAATGACCCATTTTAGAAGAGGGTGTCAGGCTAAATTGAACTGCACTGCAAAAACTCAAAATCTTTCCAAGAATATCTGTCTTATTTCTTGTCAAAAATGTCTCATTTCTGGTCAAAACGAATCTCTTTCCACTCAAAATAAGACTCATCACCTAAAAAATCAACTTGTTTTTAGATAATTTTCACTTGTTTCAAACAAATTTTCACTTGAAATAAGTAGAAAAATCTGCCAGTGAAAGCAGGTTTTATGTGCTTGTAATAAGAAAGAAAAACTTGCTCCACTATCAGATTATTTCAAGTGAAAATATGCTTGAAAGAAGTAAAAAGTGTCTAAAAACAAGCTACTTTTTAATGTGATGAGTCTTATTTTTACAGTAAGTATAATGAGATTTGTTTTGACTAGAAATAAGACAAATATTCTTGGTAAGATTTTGAGTTTTTGCAGTGTACACGTTAATTAGATTCTCTCTGTGTGATTTGAGTCATTGTGAGGCAGGCTTCACAGTCTGACAGCAGTCTCTTAACTAAAAGATCATCTCTTATTCAGTATTAATGGTCTCTGGAATTGTTGTGAATCTTTGGAGTTTGAGTCCACAAAACAACTTTAATAAAATAAAAAAAAATCCAGTTTGTAGGTGGATGTAGCTCAGAAATACATCTTTAGACATTTGATGGGAGTTTTATGAAGTTGCTTATAGTAATGTATTGAAAATGACCCACTGCAGGAGCATTAGCACACTGCTGTATTCTGTATGATGGTGATGATACAGTTTGTCTAATCACCTGTGCTGTGATGTTTGTGTTTCCAGTATCACAACATGTCAGTGATGAGGCTTCCAGAAACCATGAGGGAGACCATGCTTCCCGTTGGAGAACTGTAAGTAACAGAAACATATTTGCAAACGAATTTTGCACACACGAACTCAGTGAGCCTGTGTCTTCATCTGCAAACACACTTTTTCTCTAATTGAATGTGTGTGTCTGGTGTTGTTCATGTAGGAATGGAGAAGTGGTGTTTGGACTTCCCAGGGTCCCACCTGTTCCTCCTGCTGCTCCTCCAGTGCAGGGACCGAGGCTCTCTGAAACCCCTGATGCAGCAGCTCCACACAGCTCTGGCCACAATGTTCATGTTGCTCCCATCATCCCTCTGGAAACACAGAGTGAGTCGAGTGTGATACAGCGAACTCAAGTGTACAGACAGAAACAGGTAAGACACCAAGTGTAGGTTAGAGACGATAGATTCATAAGAACTGTATCAATACTTGTATCAAAAAGATGAGTTAGTTACTAATGGAGGAAGCTTCAGGAAACAGAAGGAGAGCAGAAGTTTTATTTTAATCTCAGACTAACAGAGGCTGTTTATCAATATCCTTACTGACTGCCAGATAATCATAATTCATAACCTCCTCTCACCTTACAGTTTCTGCCAAATCAGCTGCCTCAGCACATCGTCCCAGGAGTTGCAGCTTCAACCAGTGCTGCTACAGCCCAGGTAAGACCCTGGTTCACCACAAACACACTGTGAAGCTTCTTCACTGTTGGAGCAGACAGATCACCGTGACACCTGAAGGACCAGTCACTGTCAAACCTGACTTTATGCTGTTTCAGTTCAAAACCCCAATGAGAAAATGACACATTTTTAGAACAGGCCAGGGTGTCAGGTTAAATTGAACTACACGTAAATTAGATTCTCTCTGTGCTGTGAGTCATTGTGAGGCAGGCTTCACAGTCTGACGGCAGTCTCTAACTAAAAGATCATCTCTTAACTATAAATAAATAAATAAATAAATAAATAGTCTCTTTAATTATTGTGAATGTTTGTACAGAGGGTTTGAGTCCACAAAACAACTTGAATGAGTCAGTGAGTCAAAAAGCTCCATGTAGCTTAGAAATATATCTTTAGACATTTGATGGGAGTTTTCTTAAGTTGCATGTGTAGTAATATATTGAAAATGACCCACTGCAGGAGCATTAGCACACTGCTGTATTGTGTATGATGATGATGATGATGATGTGTTTGCTTTTCCAGTATCCCAACATGTCAGTGATGAGGCTTCCTGAAACCATGCTTCCCGTTGGAGTACTGTAAGTATCAGATACATAACACAAACACACACACACACACACACACATACACACACACGCTTACACACGCGCGTTCGTGTGCACATCAGTGAGTGTAGAAGCTAAAATATATTTTTGCCTGCCATTTTGCTTTAGGTTTGATGTCATTTGCGTTCCCACATTGAGGGGGTGTTTTCTTTACTTAGTGTGTGTGTGTGGTGGCGGGAGTTTTGAACACAAAGAGAGAGAGAGAACTAAGCTCATATATTTTTTGTTGACCGTCAATTCACCGTCATTTTCACTTTACCATCTCACCAGTATCATTATTATTATTTATTGAAAGGGCACGTATTATTTTCCCTTTTGATATAACTGCTTGTTGGCTCTTTTTGATTTTTGTCACAATAAACACTTTAAACTGATCGTGGACCCATGGAGTTTTTGGACGCGTCACAAAAGAGCTTTAAGCTCCTCAGTGGCTGAAGTTTGTTGAAAGACAGCCACATCAGTGAGCCTCTGTCTTCATCTGCAAACACACTTTCTCTCTGATCTAATGTGTGTGTCTGGTGTCGTTCATGTAGGAATGGAGAAGTGGTGTACCGTCCTCCTGGAGTCCCAGCTGTTCCTCCTGCTGCTCCTCCAGTGCAGGGACCGAGGCTCTCTGAAACCACCATGGAGAAGATGGTTCCTGTCGGAGAACTGTAAGAAACAGCAAACACACACACAAATGCACACATCAGTGAGCCTCTGTCTTCATCTGCAAACACACCTTTTCTCTTCTGTTTGTCTGGTGTTGTTCACGTAGGAACGGAGTGAAGGTGTACGGACTTCCAGGAGTCCCACTTGTCCCCCCTGCTGCTCCTCCAGTGACCTCCTCCAAGCCACAGTACGTCGTCACACTGACTGACTCCAGATCTGTGACAGAGCTCATCAACTCTCTCCTGTCTCTAACTAACTTGTCCACCCAGATCCTCGTCCACTTCTGTTTTCACTGTTTCCCATAGAACGCAGAAACCTGAGAGGCAAGAGGACGACGGGCGACCGCACGTCAAGAAGCCGCTCAACGCCTTCATGATTTTCAGGAGGGAGCAAAGTTCAAATGTTGCTGCAGAATTGAACATCAAGGACGCTGCATCGGTGAACACCGCCCTTGGACAGAAGGTGAGTGTCTAATCACTAGGGCTGGGACGATATGCTTTTCTCCCGATTCGATCCTTCTACGATTTTTTGGGATGGCGATTCGATTCAAATTGCGATTCTTCGATATTGCAGATTCTCTCAATTTTTAGTCTGCATTTTTAACATTTATCTGCACACAAATACTGTAGAAGCCTATAAATTAACATACTCCATTATAAAGTGAACTTAAACCCTTTGCAAAACCTGTACTCTCTGTATGTAAAAAAGGCTAACAAATGCACATTGCACAATATTTCAAAAAAAAAAAAAAAAAAAAAAAAAAGTCCCCAAAATCGATTTTTGAAAAAAAAAATCGATTTAAAAATCGTCAAAAAGGATATTGCGATATTTATGTGAATCGGTTTTTTCTCCCACCCCTACTAATCACACACACACTTCATTACAGTGTGGTCAAAGATTTCCTGCATTAATCAGTGCTGAAGACAAAATCCTCATAGTCATTTTAAAGAAAACAACATGAACTCGTCATGTGACCAGAGAACCAGTCTAGTATCTCCAGCATTTTATGACACAAACACACTGTGGTGGAGTTTGCATTGCAGAGTCTCTTCATATGTTTCCATGCTTGTGTCTGTGAACTATAGTCGTTCTGCAGCTGCATGTAGTTGTGTGTCACTATGTACCTACTGACAGTTTGTTGTTGTGTGTCCACAGTGGAAGTCTATGTCAAAGGAGCAGAAGAATGAATACTACAGGAAAGCAGACAACGAGAAGCTGCTCCACATCCTCCGTCATCCAGAATGGTCCTATAGGGAAAACTATGTATGTGCACTGTGCTCACATGCAGATGCAAACACAGTCAGTGAGTTTGTAGTGTGTCGACTATGTTGGATAAAACTCTCATGTCATGTGTCTATTTTTGTGTAGGGCAAAAAGAGAAAAAGGGTGAGAAGAAAGGCTCCTGCTGAGGGTGAGACAATATTTCTGTGTCAGGTTGAAGAGGCAGCGTCTGAACCAGAGGTCACACAGGAAGCCAAGAAGACGTGTAGGACACCAGTGGAGACAGCTCTGATGGAGGCGTCCACCTCACCGGTCCTCCACTCTTCTCCCCTGCTCTCCCATTCTCCACTTCCGTCAGACTCTGATCGTTTCCCCCCGGACCAGCTTTTGCCATCATGCCTCCTTTGACAGAAAGGGGACACGCTTGTATAATATGTACATATATTTTTCATATGTGTAAATAAAATCATCAACAAAAGTGGCACGTCTCATCCTCGTTCGTGTCTGTCCCTTTAAATGCAAATGAACCACTGCTTGCACCACCCCACCCCTTCTACTGGTACAGGTAGGGGTGGTATTATGGAAATTACATCATTGTCAGACAACCAAGGGAACCACATGGATTTCAACCACGGAAGCCTGCAAATTACTTCTTTTTTTTGTCAATTCTAACATTTTTGGGGCCAGAAGGCAAGCCAAACACCCCAAATATACAGCTCTGGAAAAAATTAAGAGAGCACTCCCAAAATGATCAGTTTCTCTGGTTTTACTATTTATAGGTATGTGTTTGAGTAAAATTAAATTTAAAAAAATTGTTTTATTCTATCAACTACCGACAACATTTCTCCCAAAATTGAAATAAAAATATTGTCATTTAGATCTTTTATTGGCTGAAAATGACAACTAGTCAAAATAACAAAAAATGTCAAGTCTTTTCAGACCTTGAATAATAATAATGCAAAGAAAACATTTTCATATTTATTCCTAAACACAGCAAGAACATTTTAACTCAGGAAGAGTTTATAAATCAGTTTTTGTGGGATAATGTCAATGTTTAATCCCAGCAGTGGTTTTTATAATCAACCTCTTCAGTGTCTCATTAAGTAGAATGAATTGTGTTTGTGTTGGTATTTTAAAAGGAAAAGAAAAGAATGACTGTCATACATGTAGAGATGCTTTTAAGAAACATTTGTGAAAGTGGTCTCTTATTTTTTCCTAGAGCTGTATGTATATGTACATTGAAACAATCCTGTCATGACAAGGCTGGCGTCACAGCACCAGCAAGTAACAAACACTTGTGATTATTTTTGGTTCCTAGTAGTAGGGATCCAGTCATTTGTAGTCAGGGATTTTGTTTGATAATGTCTAGTAACATTCAAAATTCTCATCTGTAAAGCAATGTTTGGCTCAAATATTGTGTTTGCACTGTAGAACAAGGATACACTTAACAATTCTTCAATCTGGAAATGTATTTATTCTGCTAATGGAATTGCGAAGCAGAACGCAGAGCACGGCAGTCATTCACAACAGGACCTATGCTGAAGGGCAGTTACATCTCTGTCCCCTCCATTGCCAGTTATGATTTTTAATTCTTTTCTTTTTTCCCTTTTTTTTTATTTTTTACCCCCAATATTGACGTTAATTTAGCACCTAACCAAGTTAAAAGGCAAGCAAGCCAATAAAGATCCATATTAACCAGTAAAATAAAATTTAAAAGCCAAAACATACACAATGTGAACATGGCCATGTTTTCCACAAATCAAAACTCTTTTTATCTAAACAATATACAAATACTTTCATATATATATGAAAATGAAGAGACAAAACTACATTTAGGGCTGACAACTTCACTACGAACAAAGATCTATCAACAGTTAAAGTTCCTCTGAATCTTTGCGCAATGCCCCACAGGTCCTTAAGCTGAAGTGTAAGCATTGGGAAAAAAAGCTCTGTACAGACTCATGTTCCCCAGAGGATGAATCCAAACGACTTCATTGATCCCCTCGTGTTCCCACGTTTCCTTCTGTCTTAAGTGTAGCACTGGGACATAACAATACCACAGCATCAAGTAACAGTAATACATATTCAAGAGTAGAACCTTTAGATTCAGTTGGCCAAATTAATGCTTCACAATAGTAACAACAACAACAGTCTACCTCTGAAAGCAACTATACAGATGGATGAAGGCATTGACATTGATCTTCACTTTTCCTCCTGTTCCACAACACAGAAGTCTGGCTGCAGTTTTGATGCTATGATTTTTTACCTTCCCTCGCAACTTAAACTCAAAAACACAGTTCAGAGGGGAGCAGTGGCATTCAACACTTCTATTTTAAGAAGCACGTTGGGTTAAAAACTGCTTCATCTAGTACAGAGAGGTCTGAAACTCAGCTTCCAACGGAAATCTACAACTAAAACAGTACACAAATCGACATTTTTGTTTGTGTTATACCAAGTGAGGCTGCAGTTACACTGGTACATCTGTAGCTTAAAATGAAAAAAAGAAAAGAAAATTAAAAAAAAAAAAGCCAATACACAGCAGACGGCGCATACAACACGTTAGTACATTTTTTTTGTTATGTAGATTACTTTAAATTAATAACAGAGGAGCTTAGAAACTGTCATAGTCTTTCTTGTCTTTTTTGCCTTCGCCCTCGAAGCTGTCCGTCCCATCGCTGTTGTCACGGCGACGTTTGCGGCTGTTGCGGATGTTGAAACGAGGGTTTATCTGCGGCAGAGGATCCATGCCCAACACTTTGTGGATCTGACGGAACGCCAGCAGCCTCAGAGCAAACTGCACGGAAACAAGAGAGAGAGCGTTAGGTATTTTAGAGGAAAGCACAGGAAAGCACGTGTGTTTGTGAGGGAAGACAAAAATCAAAACAAGAGCTACGGTAGTAAATTCCTTCAGCATATAATCACCCAGTGAAGAGTTGGTGCCAAAAAAGACAAGGTAATATCATCATCATCATAAAAAGTTAAATCTAGCTGTGGTTTCTTTTTCTTCAAGTCTATTAGCTAAGAGCGGATGTATAATAACAAGAGCTTTTACTTGGGCACTTGAGGTGATGTCCTCTCTCTGCTGTTCTCCCATAGACCCGAGTGTGTCCACAGGCTTCTTTTCACAAGGATCTACCAGTCCCGGCCCACCTGTTCAGGGAAAAAGCATTTCATTAGCTGACACTGTATCGTGCATAACACACAAAGACGTTTCTTGCCACTGCATCAAAGACTTAATGAATCTGTGTTAACAAACTATTCACAAATCACAGTCCTACAGTGGCAAACGTCACACGTGACAGTGGATGAAGTACTGAACTCTCTGCACACTTCAGTGAGTTTACAGTTTCTAATACAGTTTTTGATCAACCATAACAACAACAACAATAAGCATTGGAAGTACATAATCTGCAGAATTAGATGTGTTTAAAGGGACAACGAGGAGTTTCTATTTGGTTATAAAAAAGTCTCACGTTAATGTGGATGAATCTACGCTACCCACACTTGTTAATCCGCCCATTTTAGATAAATATATCGTTTTGTCTCTATCGTTATTTTGTTATTATTAGTGGTGGCGGAAATGCTGGATGAGCCGACCAGCGTTTCCTTACTTTCGGTTTCGTGGCGAGTCATGAGAATAACGCCGCCGAATCGCCGTATATGGTCGGAACTACGATGGTATGTGATCGTCTTCGAACCTCTGACTTTAATTCTTGATGAATGAAAACATGAGTCTGTCTTGCGCCGGTCAAAGAATTTCACGGTGCGCGCGGAGGCTCATAAATGTAGTGTGAAAACGCTTCGCTTTTCCAAAACTCCTCGTTGTCCCTTTAAATAGAGAACCTCAGAGGATCAGATACAACTGTTATATTAATGAAGTGCTGGGACAACACACACTAC
Organism: Trachurus japonicus; assembly: GCF_045865225.1. Classification (NCBI taxonomy): domain Eukaryota; kingdom Metazoa; phylum Chordata; class Actinopteri; order Carangiformes; family Carangidae; genus Trachurus; species Trachurus japonicus. The sequence goes on along the minus strand of NC_140915.1, from coordinate 15,361,035 downwards.
TGTAAATTTACCCTTTGAGCTGCAGTAGTATACTACACGTTCTGCATGCCCTCAGGAGCTGCTGTCCAACCATTTCAGTAACTTTCCAAAACTGAATATCTGACATACATATCATTCCTGCCATGATTGACCAGCTGTGCAGAGGTGGGAAAGTATGCCGGGTATGAGCTTCAGTCTAGCTCTCTTTGAGTAGTTACACAACGACAGCTTTTGTAAAACTTCGTGTCCACAAGCGAGTGCAACACGATGAATGCTCAGACAAGTCTAAAAATATACACCATTACTTGCAGCTTTCACCTCTGACGACGCTTGTTTTCTAATGTAACACAGCCTTTTAGAGATTCAGCAGATTCTTTTCTCTTTGGGCAAAGCAATATTAGCTCTTCCTGTTTCCAGTGTGTGTGCCAAGCTAAGCCAATGTCTTCTGGCTGTACCTTCATACTGACACATTATAGCCTCATCAGCAAAATGAAAATGAGCCTTTTCTGTGGAGGCACAGGATTATATTAGGTTTTAAAGGGATAGTTCACCCAAAATTCAAATTGCACTCATTATCTCCTCCGCCTCATGTCGACTAAGGGCTGGGAGAAGTTTCAGAGTCCTCTGTGGCTTCTCTAAGTTACAGGGGGTCTCGGCATAGCAGTGCATGTCCATAATACGGTTGCAAATGGATACCAACTGTCTTCGTAACAAAAAGACACACCAAAAAACATCCAAATACCTCCATGCTGCTCGTATGTAATGTCCGTCTTGTATTGAAGCCCCGAAATGCGAAATTGTCCCGAAAAAAATTAAACAAGTCTATTTTTCGAGCTTTGAGAAGCTTCCGCTACAAAACAAGCTTGAAATATAGATTTATGTAATTTTTTTTGGGACAATTTTGCATTTCGGGGCTTCAATACAAGACGGACATTACATACTAGCAGCATGGAGGTATTTGGATGTTTTTTGGTGTGTCTTTTTGTTACGAAGACAGTTGGTATCCATTTGCAACCGTTATATGGACATGCACTGCTACGCCGAGACCCCCTGTAACTCAGAGAAGCCACGGAGGACTCTGAAACTTCTCCCAGCCCTTAGTCGACATGAGGGTGAGTAGATGAGTGAAATTTCAATTTTGGGTGAACCATCCCATTAAGCTGTGTTATTACGAAAAGACAGGAACGCTACCCCTGCAGCTGTTTGGGATCTTCACAAACTGAATTACATAGTATCTTTTGGCTGAAGGAGAGGACAAGATAATATAACACTAGTGGAAGACTGTGCAATAACTTACCAGGGAGTAAAATCCCAGAAGAAATACATTCGAAGACTCGCCTCAGTGCATCACCAGGGCTGAGGGGGGCAGAGGCGCTACTGATAGCCTTCTCAACTAGCAGCTCCATGGCCTGAACAGAATCAAGAGTGAAGGTGGTTTAGAGGCCAACAATATTTGTTATAAAAACATTTCTCAAATCACTCTCTAAAAACTTACACTACGCCTACAATAATTGTTATGAAAACAATTCTTAAATAACTGTTTAAACTCACACTACATTTATCAACAAACATCACTATGATGAATACAATAATGCGTGTTGTCATTCATGATGACACTATGAAGTCTGCAGCTTTTTTAAGCTGTGGTATTTGAAGTGGAAGTTGATCCACCACCTGCAACATGTCTGCTGCTCTGTTTCTTTTAGTTCTAACAGAACAGAAAATATAAAAAAAGAGATGGCGCTTTCCACAGGGTGAAGTTCCTGTAAGTGGTCGTCGACACATTGTGTGACAAGAGGGAGAAAGAGTAATGCAGGTTATAGTAAAGAGTTACTATTAACAGACATAAAAACCATTGGTAGAAGAAAACTAGTCGGGCCAGTCTAGTCTCCACTGGCCTTAAAGCAGACGTGCCGCTTCTCGAAGGAAACAGCACCTCTGCTGGTCTAACTTCTGATGCTGACATTTCACTTAATAGGAAATTGATTTGTGGCACATATATAGTTTTTTTTTTTTAATCTTTGGTCTTGGTGTAAATATAAAGTACTTTCAAATCATTGGTGTTTAAGTCCAAGCTGAGTTTCAAGTGAGTTTTGTCTAAAAAAAAAAGGCATCAAATTTATGGCTCAACTGCGAGTCATGTGGATCCAGACCTCAGGTGAGTGGTACTACAGTAGTTCCACTTACTTTTGTACTGAATCCAAGCTCAAGCAGCATGGCATTGTCTCCCCAAAAGGAAACTCATTGTCAACCCAGATGGCAAAATAAGTCCTGCCTTTGTATACACCCAGTTCCTCAGCCTTCTTTGGCCCATATGCAGCACGATTGCCAGATGCCACTTCCACATTTGGCCCAATTCTGGCGCACACAGAAAAGTCGTCTGGCTATCGTACAATACCAGAAGATAACGGCCGCAATTTGCCCAGATGTGGAAGTCTATACGGTCCAAACTTGGCTGAGGACCTGGGCCCTTGTTGGACTCGAAGAAGTTTTGTCACATTTCATGTTGTAAAAAGTTTACATCACTGAAACAGTTTTAGGGTCAGGAAACCTTTCATGCCATTCTACAGTTCTGGTTTCCATCAAATCCCTAACTCCTAATACTGCCTCAGTTTAATGTAAACCGTCTCAGCCTAGGACCACCACCATTTGGACATAAAAGACCAAAGATTTAATGTTTCTCCTGTCAAGCTAGCACAGTTCATAGGACTTTGAATAATATCGCATGAGCATATTCAATCAACATACTAACCCATCCGGGGAAGGGCGACCACGTAGGAACTCGCTGACAGAGGTCTCGCAGGATTCGGATGATGATCACACAGGACTGAAGTCCATTAGCTCTAGCCTTTTGATGCAATAAAAGTTAGGTTTATGGAGTGACCAAGAGTGACAAAAGATGGACCAAACAAGTGAATCAGTTCTGTCATAGAGGTCCAAACACTACTGTGCATAATGGAAGCTTGAGTATGGTTTGAAGTGTGCATGAATTTTCAAATCAGCTGCCATTCCCAGTAGTCTTGTACCTCATAGTTAGTAAGGGAGTTCAAAGTTTGCAAGATGCACAAGAAATTTGGACTTTTCTTGCCATCTTCTAAACCCTGACCCCAGGTTTATCCAGGTATCTCACAAACAGGTACTTAAAAAGTACAAGAGGCCACCTGAGAGGAGAGTATAGGGACTGAAAGAGTCAAGGAAATCTGCTTTACTTTGCCTGTGCTTTTGCTCAGGTAGCAGAATCACAGGAAACTACTCAGATATTCCTTTTTCTCTCTCAATCCCCATTCTACAAAAATATATAGAATAAAAACAATACAAATGTTGAACATGAAAGCACTTCTTGATGGCACAACTGTGTGCAAGTTATTGTGCAGCCTTATGGAATCACGTGTAACCATAATGCAATACTTGGAAAATTTAAAGAGAATACAAGGATGCCAGTTCTTTGCTAGAGTATGTTTTCCATTACAAAAGCTTCAAATTAACTTAGATTGATAATCAATACATGTGATGCACACTGACCAGATCCTCGTTGTAATAAGTGGCATCCTTGAATGTCGTTTTGCTTCAAATAGTAATATTTTTTCGTCATTGTTAAAAAAACAAAAACCAAATGTGTGAAACACAAATAAACAAATAAATAATGCATCTCATAAGGCTACAAAAAGAAAGTAAAATGATGTTCCGAACCTGGAACCACTTAGCGTGGCGCAGAGCAGCCAGAGCGTCAAGGCATTTTTGCCTGTCCAAGACGTCCGCTGGATCTTTCACCATACCCGAGGTTACATCTAAAAATGGATTTGAAGTGTCAAAATGGTGATGAGGAATGGGTGTTTGACCAGGTCAGCGAGGCTGGCAAAGAACAAACACAATGCCACACATACCAATGTTCTTTTCCATGACAACCTACAATTGGTTGCTTCTTGTTTTGTATAAAAGGTTACCAACGCTAAAATAAAAACAAAAAAAACAAAAAAACAAAAAACAAACAAAAAAACAGCCTGAACTACACAAACCAACGCATTGTCAAACTAAGTCGAGAGGTACAGATTGACAGCGTGCAACATATTAAGTCATTATACTGTCTAAAAGTAGTGTGGGTTTACTGACTCAACATTAAAAAAAGATAAGACTCTGTTTGAAGAGCAACAATCTGGCTAAATTTCATGGGTTTAAGCTGGAAAATATTTTCAAGCCAATACCATTTTATCAGGTAATAGTGCTGCCTTGGTGAGCACCATGGCAGTTTTTGGATTTTAGTAGATTTTCCTCACTCAAACACTAGGACAGAGGCGGGATTCTGTGATTCTGTGTCTGTCTGTCTGATGACGACTGGTATGAAGCGAAAGAAAAAAAGGCAAAGACCTAATGGTGAGTGACCTGATAAAAAAGTGGCATGGCAATAGTAGGTGTGGCAAAGTTTTTGGGATGTGAGAAAACCTTGGTCAAAAATCCTTCCGAAGCTGTTGGGCCTTACTAAACCTCTGATGGGAGACAGTGTGCTGGGAATTTTTCTTTTTTTTTTTTTTTTTTTGTTCAGAGAAATACTAGGAATCTTTGTTCTGCACTTATACTACTACGGATATAAAAAGGAGAAAGCAATGGGTGCTGAAGAAGAGAAAAAAAAAACATGAGAACTACCAGCAAACAAAAGGGGTTAGGATATCACTGCATGCATACCTAACATCAGAAGGTTGGAATAAGACCCCAACAATCATTGTACCAAAGGCTGTACTCAGGTCCAACCATACATTCCTCTGTCATAGCCTCGTTACCCAAACACTTAACAATACTCCCCTAAGAATAGTTTGAAATAAATCAGATTTCAAAACAATACAACTTCATCTTTCTGTTGTCAATTCATTCAAGAGAAAATTGCCTGACCTCATCCTTCTGTCAGTGAAAATCAAAATGACAAAAAACTTGCCAAAAGCTGAATTGGACTACTGTAGATGTCTCCTATTGAGGCCAATTTTTCGAGTCCTATGTGTGTGTGTGTGGGTGTGAAAAAATGTTAATCAACTCAGGGGAGCACTTCAGAACAGGGGACCTCAGCATGGTGAACTGTTCACCAGTACACAAAAGGAAGATTTGTTTCCTGTGGGAAAATAACATCCAATTTCCTCTGCCTTCGGCCAAATCTCAAGTTTCGGGAATGTTGCAAAATTCAAAACATCTTTGCGCAATTAATTCCAAATTAAATTTGAGGAACAGAAGTGCCTCCTGTTGCTCATCCTCTGCAGGAGTTGTCTTTTTCTTTTCTTTTTTCTTTTTTTTAGGTCACCTCATCTCAAAAGAAAATTTAGAGAGAAGATACTGTAATGCATGTCTCCCATTGATTGTGGCCAACAGTAAAATGGAAACAGAATCCCCTGAAACACAGGAAACAAAATAGAATCTCACCTGGGAATAACTAGACTTAACACAATGCAAACACTGATCATGCTTTGTTTAAGAGGATAAAGATAGCATTTGAGAGGTAAGAGTTACAGAGCAAAAAGCGTGAGAGCAATACTGCTGGCACGAGCCTCTTTTAGAAAGTTGACTGGTTTACACAATTAGAAAGAGCATTAATTGAGAAAAAATAGCCAAGTTAAGGGTCCCACATGGGCTCCCACTTTATCTCCCCTCCCAAAAAAAATAAAAAACGCTAAATCGCATGTCTTGTTAAAAAAAACTCTGAGGGAAAAAAGTAACATCTTTAGTTATTAAAAGTTGATGAGCTTGCACTTCTTGGTTGCCCGGTCATTTCTGATTTTAGAAAATCCAAAATGAATCGAACATGAAGTGCAAGTTGTCTGAGTGATCTGATTCGAAGCCCAACAGAGAAACTCTGCGGTGTGCCAGCAGCACGGTGCTCTTCAGGGTGTCAACCAACATACTGAAACTGATTTCATAGAGATAGAGCAAAAAGACAAGAAAAGAGGTGCAATGGGAATGGCTGTGATGGGTTTCCCAACCTCCATCCCGGCCATTTTCCTCCCTGATGACAGGTGAAGTCAGTGTGATTGTCACTTGCATCTTGGGCTCGGTACCGGACGTCAGGATAATGGCAGCTTCCTGGACAGATCCCTTCACCTCGTATTTTTCTGGTGTTACCATCTGGAAGAAAAGAGTGCAGATGCAAACGCACCTATATTATTTCAAAGTCCACGGCACATACAGCTATTTGAAAACCTTCTCTCAAAAGTAATAACTATGGTTCAGTCCTATATGTTATCATCTACAATCAGTGGCCACTTTAATCGGTACGGTGAGTAGTTCATACAGACAGTGGTGAACGCAGACTGTTTGAATGGCATTGAAAATATACCCGAGGCATTTTATGGCCCTCCATCAGCACATACTGTGTTTTTGATGACACTGTTGTAATCCACCACGTATTTGCCATGATCTAACTAAACTGGCTAAAAACCCACAACTTAACCAAACAGAGGTGTCGGCAGAGTCCTGCACCGGGTCGGATCCCCGCGGGTATCCGACGGGTACCCCGCAAAAACGGTGTTCAACGGGTGGATAAGCTGTCTTGTGAAAATTCACGGGTCGGGCATGGGCGGAACGCAAATGAACGCGGGTGGGTAGCGGGTGTATGTGTAGGCCTACAGAGAAAAACTCATGCGCAGCTGCATGAACCAGCGTAGCAAATCTTTTTTTTTTTATCACTCACGGCAACAACAGAGCAGCATCTTGACGTAAATAAACGATCTTTGGCCGCTCGTGTGACCGCTCACAGCTTTCCCTGGAGTTTAGCCTGTCATGGCTTGACTGCTCAGCTTCTGGGTAAGCTACAAACACACTGATGGGATCAATGTAAAGGCTGAAGTGTCCTGCTTTCATTAAAAAAAGAATTACGTCGCTATCATTCTCCGTTCCGGAAATAGCCGCGAAAGAGTACGCCCCCCCCCCCTCTCTCTCTCTTTTCTTTTTTCTAAAGAGTACGGCTGTACCTCCGTTATCGCCGGTGATGACGGCGATCTAACGGGCAGCGGGTCGGGCAGTGGGTCTTAATATTGACGGGCGGGTCGGATCCGGGTTGTATTCAGAAATAATCACGGGTAACGGGTCGGGACACGGGCTTAAAAACCAACGGGTCGGGCGGGCGCGGGTTTCCAAAATTGGACCCGTGCAGGACTCTGGGTGTCGGATGTGTAAGCCTGAAGCAGGTACAGATTAAAATGGTCACTGGGGGAATAAAATAATTGTGGTGTGACATTAGTAAAATTAGTACTGATAGCTGTTTGGGGAGGTGCTCCACAATGCGGGTGAGGAGGCTTTTGGTCGGCTTCTCTGAACAGAGCAGGACGAGGTTGACATTTTTGTCCCCGCGAAGAAGGAGGCCCTTGGCCAGGACTCCGACCCTCATCACTCCTTTCAGAGCTCTGTAGAAGAAGGTGGGGAGGAAAAAAAACAGAAAAAAGTAAATTAAAATTCAAAAATTACACTTAACAGTTGCATATAAACTTTTATCAACTTATTGAAATATAATATTCTATATATTACTTGAAAACAAAGGATTGAGCCTATGGGTGCAGCGACTCCTAAATCCAGACCTTGATGTAACTCTACCCTAAAACAAAGAGAGGCTAATGGCCCTTTTCCTTTAGCGCTATTTGGCTCGACTCGACTTTTTGCTTTTCCGCAAGGAATAGTACCTTGTACTCTACTTTTAGTAACGCCTCAGCCGCGAGTCGAGTCGATACTAAACTATGTCAACCGACTGCCAGCCACTGATTGGCCAGAGTGTCTTCACTGGAATAGTCACGAGACGAGAATTAAACCCGCTACCGGCAGCAGTGACCACTGATCTGTACTGTGACTATTGTTTTTCTTTCACACAAGTTAAATGGCTGCCATTGAGGAGGTACAATGAAGTACTCAGTTGTAATGGAAAATGACCTAAATCGAGTAGAGCTGTAACTGTGCAGTGGAAAAGGACCATAGCTGTTTTAAGAAATGTAAGAGAGAGTCTAGATATCACACCTGTCTTTACAGGATTCCTTCTTCTCTTTGTCCTCTTCCTTGACCTTGTCCTGGTCTGTGATTATGTCCGAGACCAGCTTGAGGGCTCGTTCTGTGATCGACACAATCTTCTGGATAGACTGGAGCTCGTCCTCGGAGGGGTAGATGGCTGCATGCTTTGTCATGACGTAGCGGTCGTCTGAAGAGTCAGGCCGGCGGGGGGGCTGAAAGACAGATAAGGATTATGATGTTCTGACACTTCAGGGGAAAATGACAACTTTGAATAAAACACACAGTCCTGTTGATAAATAGCATCGAAATCAAATCTTAAAGCAAATTACAAATGTAGTGTAGTGGGGGGGACCGTAATGTGTGAAGTCATCTACGTCATCATCCTGTGAAGAAAGTAATAGTAACATGTTGTCACTAGGGGGCAACACTGAGACTCGCAACTCCTCACTATTTCCCCTAGTAAAAACGTGAAGTGATACAATCTTATGGTTACTGCTAGAGCACTGGAAAAGAGAGTAACGACACCACCATTGACTCCCGTGGTAAGGGTTTTGCGCCCCGAGTGGCAGGACATGGGTATTGCAAAAGCGCCCAGAAAACTCATTCACTCCAATACATGTGTGTTGCCCACTTGCTTGTAAATTGATGAAAACGGCCGTGTTTTTGTTTTTAGGTGTCTTGGTCATATCAAATTACACTTATAATTTGTTTATTACAAAATGTAGATTGAAACATTCATGTAGAAAACTATTTTGTTTTTTGTTTTTTTGGTTTTTTTACTCGCCTATGTGTTATGTTTATCTGTAAAGGGTCCTCAATGATGCTATTAACGTGGGTGATCTATAAATGTCCTTAAATTATTGAAAACACCACAATTGCTCATTCACCAACAATGCAGAGATGTCAGTTCTTGGGCGCTTTTGCAATACCCATATCCCATCAGGAGGCGCTTCCATTGAACCAATGCGTGTCGTTACTCTCTTTTCCAGTGCTCTAGTTACCTACTACCAACCTACTGAGTCAAACTGCATTTTGCACCATTACAAAGACCTACCATGGGGCCCTGAGGCTGCAGGCCGGGCATGCCGGGCCGGACTCCCAAGAGCCCGGGGGGTCCCGGAGGTCCCTGTGGATACCCTCCGTCTGGCATACGCCGCCGGTCGTCCCAGTGGTGCTGCTCCTCCTCCATGCGTCTCCAGTACATGTCTTCTTCATAACGGCTGCAAACATAAAACCACAGCTCGTCTCCAGGTTCGTCACCGTACATTATCAGAGTTGGACAGAGTACTCGACCCCAGTACTTGAGTAAGAGTACAAATACTACTGGTCAAAATTTACTCCGTTACAAGTAAAAGTAGCTCAGTCGACATGTTACTTGAGTAAGAGTAAAAAAGTACTTGCTTTTAAAAGTACTTAAGTATCCAAAAGCACAAATTTACTTTTAGTAAAAATAAGAGTAAGAGTAAATTTCTTATTTTTCACATCAATGAATTACTATATTTTTTTCTAAATGAATTTAAGGACCTTTTAACTCTTGTTTCTGAGAATTAACTCTTTGAAACCAGCTGCACTGATGTGCTGCTTTTAGGGGTCAGGGTTTCCTTCTCTGACAAACACAGCTTGTGTTCAATAGTATTTTAGAAAAAAAAAAAAAGAGCAGACCTGAAAGTAACGAGTACTTTTCAGCCTTCCTAGAAATTAACTCGAGTAAAAGTAAAATATTTGTCTTGGAAATGTATTCAAGTAAGAGTAATAAGTACCAAAGAAATCTAATACTCAAGTAAAGTACAAATCCTCTGGATATGTACTTAAGGTACAGTACAGTAGTAAATTTACTCCGTTACTGTCCACCACTGTACATTATACATAACTGCTGATAAGACGTGGCTGTAATCATACCGCATTTCCATCCTCCAGCGCTCCTCCTCTTCTCTCCTCCTCCAGTACTCCTCTTTCTGCATCTGCTTCCTCATCTTTTCCTCCTGGATCTTTCTGGCTCGGATGCTGGGCTTGACCTCCACCTGCAGATCTGGGTTCACTTTTTTCTACAGGGAGCGCATAAAAACTAAAATTAGAGCCTTGTGGTTTTAGGATGCAACAGCTGCTGCTCTCAGACAGACACGTGATAAACACACAACAGTGGAGCAGTGCGACTCATGTTACCAACCTTGTATTGCAGGCGATGCCTTCGGCCTTTAAGATGCATTTCCTTTGCGTTTGGATCGTTGAAACTACATTCACAGAGCTTGCAGTGGAAACGGATGACTTTGCCTTCATCATTTCGGACCTATAAAAAATATAATTTTCACAAGTTATTCTCAAAAACTAAATGCATTTCTGCTCCTCTTGCGTAGATAAGCATGCTTAGGGACTGTCAGAACTTACCTCTTCAACATAGTCATGACCGACAGGCTGGACGTCACTCTGCAACCCTGCCAGGGCCGACGTGGACAGAGAATCTGACACATCTGTCTTTAGGTCCTGAGTACCTGAAGAGGGTGTCGCAGGTTTAGATGTCTCAACTTTGGTGTCTGTTCTGGCCTCATCCATCTTCACTGTGGTCTGCAATTTATTTCCACCTGTATTTCAGACATTAAAACATAAGATTAGTCAACATACAGTAATGAATTTTCACCATGGTTAATAATAAGTCTCACATTTAATCTAAATATGATATAAACACAAAAACAAGGGAAATTAAAGCCGCAAGCGGCGATGATCGGCCCTCGCTCGACCCATGCGACCGCGGGGGCCTGAGGCGTGCGGGGGCCGTGGCGCAAAGGTGAAAGGGAGAAAAAACCTGGAAGGAGGCCAAAAATGCAATGTTTCGTCCATCCACCAGGGGGCAGTCACCGCATGTGGTGTGGTGCGTTCAGGGGCGGCCCCTCATCACTCATGTGAAGTTTGGAGTGAATCGGACAAAGCATGAAGGAATTATGAGCAGTTAAAGGTTCGTCCACCAGGGGGCAGTAATGGGATGCGTGCAGGTGTGTTCAGGGTCAGTCCCTCATCACACATGTGAAGTTTCGTGGAAATCGAACAATGTTGATGTAAAATATGGCACTTCCTGTTTCCACTAGGGGGCGAATGAGTGAGATTGTCTACGAGCATATGGAAACGTTGAGGTCGTGACCCTGGACCTGTGTACCAATTTTCATGTTAATACGAGTTCAATAAAGCCATCCAAAGGGCAAACGTATTATCATAGCGAGGAATGTTAGCCACGCCCCCACACGGACGCCATTACTCGTAGCTTCACAGTCTTCATAATGTAACTTCACCAACTGGTTCTGCATGTTTTAGAAGTGGAATGAAGTTGATGGGGCAAAGTATGTACATTTTCCAAATTTTAGTTCACTTCCTGTTACCACCGGGGGGCGCTGTGAGTTACGTGGGAAGTTAATATATCGGGACGTTCAGGGCGGAGCCATCATCATGTCCAGCAAGTTTGAAGTTGATTGGATGAAGTATGTGGGCGTGAGAGCCACTCGTATGGACATGGCGAGCACGCCAAAGTCTGTTGAGCGCTGGCAGCCACGCCCTTTGACCTACGGACTCACGGAGCACAAGATAAGCTCAGCTAGGTCTGGAGATGTGGTGTACCTAATTTCAACTTGATCGGGCGAATGCTGTGGGAGGAGTTAAGTTTAGGCGGGAAAAATCAAAACCAAAATGGCCGACTTCCTGTTGGGTTGAGGTCATGAGGTCAAGAGGATTTTTTGTATATCTGGGTATAATACATATGTGTACCGAATTTTGTGTGTGTACGACAAAGTAAGACGATGGCGATGCCATTGACACGTGTTTGTAGGGGGCGCTATTCGGTCATTTTGCGCCGCCCATGTGCGGCACCACCAAAATATCGAATTTCGGATCAGGCCGGACGTCCGGGCAAAAGTTCACGCATTTTCGAAGTCGGGAAAGGGGCCAAATTGGGGCATGAAGGCGACGGAATAATAATAAGAATTAAAGCCGCAAGCGGCGATGACGGGCCCTCGCTCGCCCATGCCACCGCGGGGCCTGAGGCACGCGGGGGCCGTGGCGCGGAGCAGAAATGGAGAAAAAACCTGGAAGGAGGCCAAAAATGCAATGTTTCGTTCATCCACCAGGGGGCAGTCACCGCATGTGGTCTGGTGCGTTCAGGGGCCGCCCCTCATCACTCGTGTGAAGTTTGGAGTGAATCGGACATAGCATGAGGGAGTTATGAGCAGTTAAAGGTTCGTCCACTAGGGGGCAGTAATGGTATGCGTGCAGGTGTGTTCAGGGTCAGTCCCTCATCACACATGTGAAGTTTCGTGGAAATCGGACAAAGCATGAGGGAGTTATGAGCAAATAAAGGTTCGTCCACTAGGGGGCAGTAATGGGATGCGTGCAGGTGTGTTCAGGGTCAGTCCCTCATCACACATGTGAAGTTTCGTGGAAATCGGACAAAGCATGAGGGAGTTATGAGCAGTTAAAAGTTTGTCCACTAGGGGGCAGTAATGGGATGCGTGCAGGTGTGTTCAGGGTCAGCCCCTCATCACACATGTGAAGTTTCGTGGAAATCGGACAATGTTGATGCAAAAAATGGCACTTCCTGTTTCCACTAGGGGGCGAATGACTGAGATCACCTATGAGTACATAGAAACGTTGAGGTCGTGACCCTGGACCTGTGTACCAATTTTCATGTTGATAGGAGTTCAATAAAGCCATCCAAAGGGCAAACGTATTGTCATAGCGAGGAATGTTAGCCACGCCCCCACAGGGACGCCATTACTCGTAGCTTCACAGCGTTCATAATGTAACTTCACCAACTGGTTCTGCATGTTGTAGAAGTGGAATGAAGTTGATGGGGCAAAGTATGTACATTTTCCAAATTTTAGTACACTTCCTGTTACCACCGGGGGGCGCTATGAGTTACGTGGGAAGTTAATATATCGGGACGTTCAGGGCGGAGCCATCGTCATGTCCAGCAAGTTTGAAGTTGATTGGATGAAGTATGTGGGCGTGAGAGCCACACGTATGGACATGGCGAGAACGCCAAAGTGAATTGAGCGCTGGCAGCCACGCCCTTTGACCTACGGACTCACGGAGCACAAGATAAGCTCAGCTAGGTCTGGAGATGTGGTATACCTAATTTGAACTTGATTGGGCGAACACTCTGGGAGGAGTTAATTTTAGGCGGGAAAAATCAAAACCAAAATGGCCGACTTCCTGTTGGGTTGAGGTCATGAGGTCAAGAGGCTTTTTTGCATATCTGGGTATAATACATATGTGTACCAAATTTTATCAACATCGGACAAAGTCAGTCAAATTCCCTATGGGGATTTTGAGAGTTTGTAGGGGGCGCTATTTCGCCATTTTGCGTCGACCATGTGCGACGACCCAAAAATATCGAATTTCGGATGAGGCCGGAGGGACATGCAAAGTTAGACAACTTTTCCAGTTGGGGAAAGGGGCGAAATTGGGGCATGAAGAGTCGCGTGAATAATAATAAGAATTAAAGCCGCAAGCGGCGATGGCGGGCCCTCGCTCGCCCATGCCACCGCGGGGCCTGAGGCACGCCGGGGCCGTGGCGCGGAGCAGAAATGGAGAAAAAACCTGGAAGGAGGCCAAAAATGCAATGTTTCGTTCATCCACCAGGGGGCAGTCACCGCATGTGGTGTGGTGCGTTCAGGGGCGGCCCCTCATCACTCGTGTGAAGTTTGGAGTGAATTGGACAAAGCATGAGGGAGTTATGAGCAGTTAATGGTTCATCCACTAGGGGGCAGTAATGGGATGCATGTAGGTGTGTTCAGGGTCAGTCCCTCATCACACATGTGAAGTTTCGTGGAAATCGGACAATTTTGATGTAAAATATGGTACTTCCTGTTTCCACTAGGGGGCGAATGAGTGAGATCGCCTATGAGTACATAGAAACGTTGAGGTCGTGACCCTTGACCTGTGTACCAATTTTCATGTTGATACGAGTTCAATAAAGCCATCCAAAGGGCAAACGTATTGTCATAGCGAGGAATGTTAGCCACGCCCCCACAGGGACGCCATTACTCGTAGCTTCACAGTCTTCATAATGTAGCTTCACCAACTGGTTCTGCATGTTTTAGAAGTGGAATGAAGTTGATGGGGTCAACTATGTATTTTTAATGAATTTTAGTTCACTTCCTGTTACCACCGGGGGGCGCTATGAGTTACGTGGGAAGTTAATATATCGGGACGTTCAGGGCGGAGCCATCATCATGTCCAGCAAGTTTGAAGTTGATTGGATGAAGTATGTGGGCGTGAGAGCCACTCGTATGGACATGGCGAGCACGCCAAAGGTTCTTGAGCCTGGCAGCCACGCCCTTTGACCTACGGACTCACGGAGCACAAGATAAGCTCAGCTAGGTCTGGCGATGTTGCGTACCTATTTTCAACTTGATCGGGCGAATGCTGTGGGAGGAGTTAAGTTTAGGCGGGAAAAATCAAAACCAAAATGGCCGACTTCCTGTTGGGTTGAGGTCATGAGGTCAAGAGGCTTTTTTGCATATCTGGATACAATACATATGTGTACCAAATTTTGTGAGCATAGGACAAAGTTAGCAAAATTCCCTATGGGCATTTTGAAAATTTAAAGGGGGCGCTATTTCGCCATTTGGCCCCGCCCATGTGCGACAACCCTATCAGATGTAAATTTTGGGCCGTCTGCACATGCATGCAAATTTATATAACTTTCTGAGCATGGGAAAGTCCCCAAAAATGCGATTCATTTCGCGTAAGAATAATAAAAATAATAATAATAAACAGCGCGATTTCAATAGGGCTTTCGCTGGGCGACTTGCAGTCGCCGCTCGGGCCCTAATTAAAGCCGCAAGCGGCGATGACGGGCCCTCGCTCACCCATGCGACCGCGGGGCCTGAGGCATGCCTGGGCTGCAATGTTTCGTTCATCCACCAGGTGGCGCTAAGCAGTTGTGGGTGGGTGTGTTCAGGGGCGGCCCCTCATCACTCATGTGAAGTTTGGAGTGAATCGGACAAAGCATGAAGGAGTTATGAGCAGTTAATGGTTCATCCACCAGGGGGCAGTCACCGTATGTGGTGTGGTGCGTTCAGGGGCGGCCCCTCATCACTCATGTGAAGTTTGGAGTGAATCGGACAAAGCATGAGGGAGTTATGAGCAGTTAATGGTTCGTCCACTAGGGGGCAGTAATGGGATGCGTGCAGGTGTGTTCAGGGTCAGTCCCTCATCACACATGTGAAGTTTGGAGTGAATCGGACAAAGCATGAGGGAGTTATGAGCAGTTAATGGTTCGTCCACTAGGGGCAGTAATGGGATGCGTGCAGGTGTGTTCAGGGTCAGTCCCTCATCACACATGTGAAGTTTCGTGGAAATCGGACAATGTTGATGTAAAATATGCCACTTCCTGTTTCCACTAGGGGGCAACATGAGTGAGATCGCCTACGAGCATATGGAGACGTTGCGGTCGTGACCCTGGACCTGTGTACCAATTTTCATGTTGATACGAGTTCATTAAAGCCATCAAAAGGGCAAACGTATTGTCATAGCGAGGAATGTTAGCCACGCCCCCACAGGGACGCCATTACTCGTAGCTTCACAGCGTTCATAATGTAGCTTCACCAACTGGTTCTGCATGTTTTAGAAGTGGAATGAAGTTGATGGGGCAAAGTATGTACATTTTCCAAATTTTAGTACACTTCCTGTTACCACCGGGGGGCGCTATGAGTTACGTGGGAAGTTAATATATCGGGACGTTCAGGGCGGAGCCATCATCATGTCCAGCAAGTTTGAAGTTGATTGGATGAAGTATGTGGGCGTGAGAGCCACTCGTATGGACATGGCGAGCACGCCAAAGTGAATTGAGCGCTGGCAGCCACGCCCTTTGACCTACGGACTCACGGAGCACAAGATAAGCTCAGCTAGGTCTGGAGATGTGGTGTACCTAATTTCAACTTGATCAGGCGAACGCTCTGGGAGGAGTTAATTTTAGGCGGGAAAAATCAAAACCAAAATGGCCGACTTCCTGTTGTGTTGAGGTCATGAGGTCAAGAGGATTTTTTGTATATCTGGGTATAATACATATGTGTACCGAATTTTGTGTGTGTATGACAAAGTAAGACGATGGCGATGCCATTGACACGTGTTTGTAGGGGGCGCTATTCAGCCATTTGGCCACGCCCATTTCCAACGACTTTAAAATATCAAATTTTTCGCGAGGCCTGATGTGCATGCCAAAATTCACGCGTTTTGGGGCATGTTGAGGCCCCCAAAAATGCGATTTTAGGGAGAATATAATAATAATAATAAACATAGCAATTACAATAGGGCTTTCGCTGGGCGACTTGCAGTCGCCGCTCGGGCCCTAATAATAAACATTACAATTTCAATAGGGCTTTCGCTGGGCGACTTGCAGTCGCCGCTCGGGCCCTAATAATAAACAGCACAATTTCAATAGGCCTTCGCCGGGCGAGTGCTACTCGCCGCTCGGGCCTAATAAAGGTTCACATTCCAGTGGCCTACAAACTTTAAGGTAGCAACAGAAACGCAGCCAGTGTGAACACACATGTGTGCAAGCCACAATAAGCCAGCAACACGGATGGCATTTCTGGTGCATCCTTCTTGTTATGTAGGTTGAATGTATGGTTTGAAGCTCTGTACAGCTACACGGCGGAGAAAAAGTGTAGAAAATGAGATCTGGTCGTAAGTGGTAAATTCAGACGCACGTGACACAAACTCAGGAGAGAAGGGATGCACTTAAAGCTGACCACTGAAAAAAAAAAACATGTTGATACTTGGTCCGAACAAAGCCACAAAATTATTTAAAAGGGACAACGAGGAGTTTTGGAAAAGCGAAGCGTTTTCACACTACATTTTAAGAACTGAATTGACATTTGAAGCAAACTCAGCATCAATTTGCATTTTCTCCCAACACTCAAATATTCAAAGAATTTGTCCACTTTCAAAGTGAGTAAACTAAATATACTGATATGTCAAACTACAGTTGTTAAAATTGCTCCTGTAGCTGTTAAACCTGATCCACAGAGCAGAGTACATCTTTATCTTCAGAGGTCAAAACCATTTCCCCAAATACCGACATGTGCTACGTCGTCGTCAACGTGTGTTTACCTACCAACAAAATTGATCTTGGGCGTGCTGACTTTCTTCCCAGCGGAGACGGAGTTGGCAGACGAGAGGTTACTGGCTAACGGGTTCTTGGCACCTGCAGCGCTACTGCTGACGATGTTGACGGGCTTCAGGTACGGGGGGCTGGAGCTGGTGGCGGAGGAGGCGGCCGTCACACAGAGGGAGCTGGTGCTGCTGGAACTGCTCAGGGTGGCCGTGGTGGTCTTGCTGGGGGCCGACGTGGTGGAGGACGATGTCTGAGTGACCATACTGGGCTCAGTAGACGGAATGGGTTTACCAAGTTTGGTGTGAAGCTTCACAACCTAGAGAAGAGAAGAAAGGTAAGGTAGAAATAAAGGGTGGATGTTAATGTTTTTTTTAGAGATGGTGCCGATAGATCGCCAACTGATCGGATCGGGCCGATTTGATAAAAAAAACGATTGATCGGGAAATCCAATCAAAGGTTAAAATCACCGATCCGATCACATTATCCACCTTTTTCCAAACGTCAAAAACGTAAGCCGGTTTTGACCATAGATGACGTTCGGAAACTTGTGGATACATACAGCAGGGTTTCCCTGCTGCATCCACATGCAGACAGTAAAATAAGGCTGCCTGTATCACAATTGCATGTGTGCAATAGCCTATTGATCATGTGAAGCATGCACGAGAGGGAACAAGCGTCTCTCCCCCTCTCTCTCTGCGTGTGTGTGACTGGCAGCATAGACAGCTGCATCAAGATGAAGCCCAATAGCGGCATTTGCTGGGATTAAAGTTCTCCATCGCCACAATGGATTTCGACCAGTATGTGTGTGTGTGCGTGTGCGTGTGAGACACCATGACGCGAAGTGCCGCGATCCTCCGCGGCCGGCTCGCGCCGTGCAGCAATCGTTTCGGCGTCTGGTCTATTTTGTGCGTGAGTGAGAGAGAACCCGGTCGCTCTCGACACCGGCGGACCACGGACCGAATCCCGCGACTGGATTCTGGATGCTCCTTACGCTGTCAAAACAGGCTTGCTACTCGTTTCAACCTTATTGACATATAGATGCGCAAATAAGCGATAGGAAACAATCTTTTTTCCCTTAGGTGTGTGACTCAGTGTCACTCCCAGTAAGATGCTGTACTTAGTGTCTGCTCATCAAAATCCTCTACTGAAGGAAAGTCCAACAATGTGCAGACAGAGCAGGAATATGAAGACTCCTGATGGGTAGCTAGAGTCTGGGGGGCCCAGAGCAAAGTAGCTCCCTTTTACATTTAAGTTCATTTCAGAGCCTGTACTTTCTTACTACTTGAGTAAAGGAGTTGAATCAGTACTTCTACTTTTACCAGGGTATTTTTTGCATGAGTGGATGAATTAATGGGGGAAAAAAAGAGTAAAAAAAAAAAAAAAAAAAAAATATATATATATATATATATATATTAATAATATCGTCCCATGTGATCGATCGGTTCTGATCAGTAATCGGATCGGTGAGGCTTTAGGTGATCGGTGATCGGTATCGGTCCCAAAAAACCCGATCGGACCATCTCTAGTTTTTTTACAAGAAATAAATAGAATCATGAAGTTGTTTTTAGCACGCATAAAGAAGACTCAGGAGACTTCTGCATCTAAAATTCAGAGTTTTAGAGACAACAGTCTGACTGTTAACACCCATATTCACCTTTTGGTGCTTGGCTCCACGGATATGAGCAGCATAAGCGTCAGCGCCGGTACAGGAAACGTCACACAGTTCACAGCGGAGTTGGTTCTGAGCGTTGCGGGCCAACACCCCTCCGCCCGTACCGCTGCTGCTGCTGCTCTGGGAAACCTTCAGCGCCGCTTCCTTCTTCTTGTGCTTTTGCCCTTCAAGATGCTCCTTGTAGGTCTTCAGTGTTGAGAGAGTCAGACAGAGAGGGAGAGAAGTTGAATTGATTGACGATTATCCATATGGCACATAAAAGAACAGCAGCATATAAAGCAGAAAGAATGGAAGGAAGCAGTAGCTCGTTCTGTATTTTATAGAGGGTGGTGATGTTTGTGGACAAGGTTCAAAACTCTGGATGAGCTGGGGAATGAGATCATCTTTACAGTTTTTCTGGTCAGACCTTTCACATAAAAAAAAAAAGAAAAAAAGCTTTGGGCTTCATGCTGTGTGCTCTGAACTCACCTGTGGTCCGGCACAGCTGATCTTACAGACATCGCAGTAATGGATCTGGGGGGGTTTGGGCGGCTGCTTGGGTCGAAGCTGTTTACTCTGGAAGGGCGGTTTCTTGGTGAACGTGTTCCCCGTCCACGCCGCCGTTGCTGCCACAGCTGCCACAGCTTGCTTTTGTTGCTGCTGCTGCTGGTAGTAGCTGGAGGCTGCCGAGTAAACTGCTGCTTCGTAGCCCGAGTAGGAAGTTCCTGAAAAGGATAAATGAAGAATGAAGAAATGGAAGGATACTTAAAAAAAAAAAAAAAACTACTCACACGCCCGTTATCTTATATCTGTATTCTTACACAGGTCATTTTACATCCCCACTGAGTGGGACAAACATCTTCTTGCGGGGACAGTTGATATTAAAAATATGGAGCATCATTCCCTTAACCAGGAATTAAGCTTCTGTTCAGCTTAAATCCATAAATCCCCAAATATTGATCTTGTAATTAAAGGAATTATGGGGGTTAATTGTTCTTGGTTGTGTTTATAAACACTACTAGTATAATTATGACTGTCTGTATCATTATTTGGAACATTTTGTTGTGATAGACAAACAAAATTGAGTCTGCACAGGTCTAACATTTATTCTTAATTTATCATAGATCATGCTCAGATTCACTGATTTTCAGAAAGCCTTTGATATATATATTTTAGTTTTTTAGCGGAGGCTTCTCGAAGCTCCTTTTCCTGGTTCGTCAAATTTGGAAGAACCAGGAAGAGGTTACGCTACAAACAAGCTTGAAAAATAGACTTATTACATTTTTTTCGGGACAATTTCGCATTTCGGGGCTTCAATACAAGACGGACATTACATACGAGCAGCATGGAGGTATTTGGATGTTTTTTGGTGTGTCTTTTTGTTACGAAGACAGTTGGTATCCATTTGCAACCGTTAAATGGACATGCACTGCTACGCCGAGACCCCCTATAACTCAGAGAAGCCACGGATAACTCTGAAACTTCTCCCAGCCCTTAGTCGACATGAAGGTGAGTAGATAATGAGGGAAATTTCAATTTTGGGTTAACTATTCTTTTAAAAACACATCTCTTTTCCTCTGCATTTAAGTTAGGTTCGATATATATTCATTTCTGTTTTATTGCATGTTTTACTGTGCATTACCTGTATCTATTTAGTTTTATTATATGTTTAACTTGTGTTTTTATGTTGTCCAGATGGACCAGATGGATCATGAAAAAAACTGTAATTGTCAGAGTTTAAATTGAAAAAAAATACTACTTTGAAAGTCCTCACACCATTTCAGGCAGCAGACATTTCAGGCGCCAACTCACCGGAGTAGGTGACAGCATTCGTACTGTAGGTTGGACTTTGGGAGTAGGAAGGGACCACAGAGGCAGCAGCAGCTACAGGCTGGACCGTGGAGGTCACCGGGTAGATGGAGAAAGTGGATGAAGCCGGACTGGGAGCAGCTGGTTTTATCACGGTCACCTGTCGAGTTTGCTGGCTCTGGGTGTATGACGTTACCCCCTGGCTATATCCTGGTTTGGGGGCTGGAAGACAGTAAAACAAACGTACATACATGCATATTGCTGTGATTTGGGGAAAAGTGATTAAATTGTCTCATGGTTATTACAAGGTGTATTTGCAGGTTACCAGTAAAAATTGGTTTATCAACTCCTTGTCCCTGCATATTTAACTTTAGATATTTTTTTATTTACGGTATGTACTAAGAAAAATATGATACAAAAAGAAGAGACCGAATCGCCTTGTTTACATTCTACTTCCGGGTAGAAAACCAGCACGTAATTTGAATGAGATCAATAGTAACGAACGAGAGTTTAGCTCTATATCATATTTTTCACGCCCTATAACCATTTAGACAAATCTGAAATGATTGAAGAAACATTACTATTTCTGTGTGTGTGTGTTTTGTGTTGCCATGTGTTGTGTTTATTCAGTTTTGGGGAATCACGGTGTCTAGAAAGCATCAGTGGCTCAGCTGACAGGGACAGCTGACGGTGGTAGCTAAGCTAACGGCGGTAGCTAAGCTAACACCAGGACGTCAGCTGTTAAAACCCTCCCGTTGTCGGACACGACATGAAACTACTCCAGTTAGCTCAGTCATGTTGTAACTAAGATATCTGCTGGAGAAAATATTTTTTCATGGACCGTTTATTGAGTCACTGAGTTATTAAAGTTAAACAGGCTAACCGTTAGCCCGGCTAATCTATGATAACCATGACTGATTACAAAAATGTGCACACAGAAATAGTAATGTTTGTCCAATCATTGGTTTTATAGACTTTACAAACATCAGATTAGTCTAAACGACGATATAGTAACATGAAAAATTTTATATATATATAGCGAAACTCTCGTCCGTCACTGTTGTTCTCATGCTGGTTTTCTACCCAAAGTAGTTGTAAACTAGGCGATTCGTCCTATACAGTTAAAAAGCTGATGTATATGAAAGAAGAAAAAAAAAAAGCTTGTGGATATGCAATAGCTTAACATCCCACTGACTTATAATCAGTTGAATAAACTGTTTCAACAAGAATTGATCAAAGGACAGTTGTATGAGTGCATTCATTATAGCAGTTGGTGTTCCTTGTAAACGGGTGTGTACTAACGAAGCATACCTGTCTGGTAGTAGGAATCTGCCACGCTGGGTTGTGGCTGTGCAGCAGCGACAGCGGCTGTAGCAGTGGGCTGTTGGTAATACTGTTTACTGTCATAGGCTACAGCTGGAGCTGTGGACCTGACGTACGAATACGAGTCCTGCAAAAGACAAAAGTAACAGTGTTACAGGGTAAGCCGGGTCAATCGCTGGCTTTAACTGTCCTTATGTCAAATGCCAAGAAAACTATGCAGAGACCCAACTGTAAAGTAAAATAATCTCATAGCATCTATTTTCAATACATTCGGGTCGCAGCTCTGTGTGGTCCTGTTGTGCTGTGGAGACGTTCTTATGTTGAATTTATCATGCCACCTTCAGAAATGAGTAAGGAGTGTGAGAAGGCTGCAGTGGTAGTGCTGATCTACAACAACTAATCAAACCATTGAATAGAAAATCTATATGGAGGACCACAGGTCTCGTGTACAACATCTGCCAGATTAGACAATAAAAACTGGACAAAAAAATATAAGATTTTTTACAAATTAATCAATTAAATGAGAAGCAATGTAAACTATTTTTGGATCCAAGTCACATTAAAATAGGAAATAAATTGTGGCATTTCATATGTACAAATTGTTATTACAATTACAATAATATTGCAATTTACCAATAAGCAAAAAGTCAAGTAAAAAAACAACTATGCAATTAATGGATTTAAAAAATAATTCACTTTGATGTTTAAATCGGGGAAAAAAAAGAATGAAAAAGAAGAAGGAGATGGAGGATATTTTACTTGTGTTACATTATTTAAATTTCAATAAGATTAATTCAAATTTCAATAAGCTTAAAGCAGAAGTAAGTGGTCCGGTCGTTTTCGCTAATGCTGCGTTCCAGGCAGGCTTTTGAAATCGTAAATTACAGCTTCAAGTCACAACTTACGACTTTGTAGCGTTTCAGGCAACCCACTCGTGTTTTTCTGACCTGTTTTACCGGTGAAAGTCACTATAACGGCCACTCGTAACTTCCGACCGGTGAACTCGTACCAGATCGAACTGGTACGACTTCACAGGTCGGAAAAATACGAGTTTCCTTGAACGCACCATAACAGTCCTCGTCCCTACGTCGCCACATTCACGGCGTCCCTTGGCTGCACACACAGCCCTGCATGCCGTTCTCTCTCCTCATTGGATAAAAACTGTAGGATACGATAAATGTTTTCTCTTCGGCTCAGAGCAGAGCAGAGTGACTGACAGACCCGTGTTTCGGTCCAAACACTCTATGTAAGTGATTGCTGTCGGAAGATATAACTATTTAAGACTTATATTAACACAAATATATCACTTACTTCTGCTTTAATTCATAAGATCTTATCAATTTCTTTTGTGCAGGCCAATTATAAAATGGTTGAAAGTTGTTACATGACACCTGTGGTCCCCTAAGGAACACCTCATCATCACCTCACCGTGAGGGATAGTAAATATGCAAAGCCAGTCGTTTAACAGTTTCTCTAACCTGATAGTTCTGTGAGGTGACCGGTGGCGGCGGCGGCGGGACTTCCGGCTGCCGCTGCGGGTAGCCATAGTCGGTGGCGGTGTGGGTTGGCTGGTATCCTCCGTACGCTGCAGCGGTCGCAGCTGCCACGGCAACAGGCGCCGGCCTCGCTACAGCTACGGTGGCTGCGGTGGGAGCGTAGGCCGCCGCCACAGTGTGCGCCGCCACAGGAGCTTGATGGACTGTGTAACTGGCCACTGTGGTGGGATGTGTGTATGCTACCCCGGCAGCTGGCTGCTGACTGGTGGGGAAAAAACAGAAAGGACCGGTCAACGGTTAACTGGCCATTCACAACCACACAACAAAATTTAAAACACCAAGTATGAAGCGGTCCAAACATGAAAACTGTACTGTGATTTCAGAAAAGGGGTGTAAAAAAACAAAACAAAAACAGAACAAAAACACATATTTAGTCTAGTTTTCTCTCCTATGCCAGATAACGTGGCATATTTTCATTGGCTGCAGGTTCATTTATGTTTGGAGTTAAAAGAATAGTTCACCCAAAATTGAAATTTCACTCATTATCTCCTCCCCCTCATGTCGACTAAGGGCTGGGAGAAGTTTCAGAGTCCTCCGTGGCTTCTCTGAGTTACAGGGGGTCTCGGCGTAGCAGTGCATGTCCATATAACGGTTGCAAATGGATACCAACTGTCTTCGTAACAAAAAGACACACCAAAAAACATCCAAATACCTCCATGCTGCTCGTATGTAATGTCCGTCTTGTATTGAAGCCCCGAAAGGTGAAATTGTTCTGAAAAAATTTGCGCCAGCGTCAGTATTCGCACTGATGCCGGCGCAAATCTTGCGAGATTTGGACAGACCAAAGAGGAGCTTCCGTTCCAAACAAGCTTGAAATATAGACTTATTTAATTTTTTTCAGAACAATTTCGCATTTCAGGGCTTTAATACAAGATGGACATTACATACGAGCAGCATGGAGGTATTTGGATGTTTTTTGGTGTGTCTTTTTGTTACGAAGAAAAGTGGTATCCATTCGCAACCGTTATATGGACATGCACTGCTACGCCGAGACCCCCTGTAACTCAGAGAAGGCACGGAGGACTCTGAAACTTCTCCCAGCCCTTAGTCGACATGAGGGTGAGTAGATAATAGTGAAATTTCAATTTTGGGTGAACTATTCTTCTAACTGGCCATTCACAACCTGTTCATTCACAGTTAGAGGAACGTCATTTCAAGATAGACATCACTAAATATTTTAACGTTTAGACTGGTGAAACTCATCAAACCCCGCTATTTAAAAATTTAAAACACCAAGTATGAAGCGGTCCAAACATGAAAACTCTACTGTGATTTCAGAAAGGGGTGTAAAAAAAAACAAAAACAGAACAAAACACATCTTTAGTCTAGTTTTCTCTCCTATGCCAGATAACTTGGCATATTTTCATTGGCTGCAGGTTCATTTATGTTTGGAGTTAAGTCCTGAGCTGTGGAAACTCTCAAGGTTGAGTGGAGGCGTGCAACAGTGAGACGACTTCTGTGTTGTTGTCAACAGAGCAGCAGATAGGGCTTGGGGCTTGGCACTTGTCAATCTATTGCTTGGTCATGACCGTACAGTAGCTGTTGCTGTGTATTATGCGATTTTTAGTGCGCGTAGTGAGAGCTCTCCACCTGCGGGCCAATACCGTACTAATACAAATATGTAACTAGTAGATACACGAACACCCCAGTGGATAGACACTACTTTACTCTATGCAATAATGGTTCTATTGAATCAGAGGGCCGTGTTTTTTTATGCTGACATCTATGCTGACATTCCCACTGAACTATTTCGTACACTTTCTACGTAAATTGTCCATTTTAATGATTTTGAGGAAACAAATAAATTGTATGTCATTTTATCTAGTAAGCATTGCATCAACGAATGTACCAAAGCCTGCCACCTCATCCTTAATGAGGATCGTCTTTCATGAGTTCCTGTTTATAATACAATTCATGATACCATAGTGTACTGTATGTTTTTTTTAATCTGTTTTTAATTACTTAGTAGTGTGTGTCTCACAACTCTTTTTTGAGTGGTCCTCAACTCTTTTTAATTCTGTAAAGGGTCATTGAATACTGTAATTTATGTTAACTATGTTTATTTATGCAATTCTCCCTTATGCATGCATCTATCTATCTATCTATCTATCTATCTATCTATCTATCCATCTATCTATCTATCTATCTGAAATGTTCTCACAGGCCACATAAAATTGTATCATAGGCTGGATCTGGGCCTTGAGTTTGACATTTATGCCTCAGGGGCACAGAGCTTCAAAGATTAATATTCAGGAAAATAAAGTTGCTGGGAAACTTCTTGACTTAATGGCTTGTTTACCAGAGCAGAATCTCTGGATGCCTAACATTAGTCCCTGGCTGGAGGCATACGAAGCTTTCACAAAACACTTCACCTTGGATTTAATGACAGAGTTATTAAATTCAAACTGGTCCCAAGTGCCAACATTTTTCAAGTATATTTTGACTCTGAAAACTCCTGGCTTATGTCAACTATAAAAGGGACACATTGCTTCAAACATTAAAACAACATGTAAACACAGGACATTGTGTTACAGTATGCCAGACTGTGAATCCAAAGCATGGCATCGTGTCAAGGCTAACATGTAAATAAATACCATTTATGGAGGAGTAACGCTGCTGGTCATTTAAACCATGTTAATAGTTCAACATTAGCCACTGACTTAAAAGATCCTCCTCCTAGTTATTCAGGAAAAGCAGCAATAATTCAGTCATGTGCTAGTATAGTAAGATGTATACATTTCAAATGTTCGTTCAAGTTTCCATTTCCTTCATGCAGCACAAGGTAATAATGTTTCAACATTGTGCATTGTGCATTGTGCATTATAGATTCATCAATCCCATTTGCACTGGAGTCAGTTCAACAATGCAAACAACAATTACGAGTGCCCTAGGGAGGGAGAGCAATATAAAATGAATGTGTGCCAGATGCTCACTGTGAATAGCAAAAGACCTCACAGCAAACAAGCTTAATGTGCAACAGTGCATAAATATATCAGAAAAATACATCTTCATTCTTGATCCAAATACTAGACATGCTGGTCAAAACTATTACATTAAAAAGTACAAATTGTACAGAGAGCACACAAATCCAACAGGCCTTGCTGAAAGTAAACACACAAGAAAACAGCGCAGTTAAATTTTGGCCCGTTACTTTGCTTACAGGGTAAATGTAATTAGGTTGAGCTGAAATGTGTGTAACTGAGAGTGTGGTCAGGGAGTCCTTGAGAAATTTCCCTGAATAACAATGGTCTAAAAAAAACCCAAACACTTGTGCAGAAAACTACTGCAGACCAGTAAGTACCTACTAGCTCCTTGGAGATTGAGAGCACAGTGCCATATACTGCAACACAATATCACAGCTCATGGGACAGCCATGCAACAAGACAACTAATGTAGTCAACTATCACCTATTTTCACGTTCAAGTTAAAAAAAAACATCATACAGACCATTCTTTTCATCCTCAGGCTTTGCTACACCTAATAGGCCTGTCCTGTGTGACCCACATTATGAAGGTGGTCATCAACTGGCTCAATAAACTTACCGACGAAGCTAGAAGAAAATAAAATTCAACAAAAGCTTCATCCCATCTGCCATAGCTGAACTAAATAAGACAATGAAAAGAACATAACCACGGGGAATGCACATGTAAATGTGGGGTGCGGGGTCTTATGTCTTATGTTTTATGTTCTTATGTCTCTATGTAATTGTGGTGTACGAAATGTGGGAATGTATGTAAATGTAAGTAAGTTGCACTTCTCGAGGCCGCTCTGTACGAAATGGTGAAAACCATTTTCCTTGGAAAGGACAAATAAACTCATCTATCTACAAGGACGGTTATGTAAAAGACTGACATCATCCAAACCAAAGTACATTATATTATACTAGAATAAACTCTAGGTAAAACCTGTACATTTGTATAATTATCTGTTCATTTTCAGCTGTTGTTTCTTGCAGGATGACAAGATACAAATGATGACTGGGTGTTTCCTGTGATCTGATTGATCCGTAGTTCAAATCAATAAACACGCTACTCCATAGTACAGGCCTGAGGAGAACTGGCTATAAACACCAGGTGTGTGTTACTGGTTGCAGCGATAAGGCTGACGATGTCACAGGCCAGGGCATCGTCAACACAGTAACTGGACCAGTATGTTGATAGAGTAAACAGGGTTTAACTTTCCTTCGTATTCCTGCATATGAGAAAGCCCCCACCCCACCCCACCCAACCCCCCACAACCATATGTTCACATAAACGACAGCTGGCTGATTTCACCTCACCTCCAACCCATGGTTGTTATTTCATCTGCTGCACACAACACGTCATATGGATTTATTAAATAGTAGTATGGCCTTTAAAACATTTCTGTCTCTCTCCGGCCACCAACATATGTATATGGCAGACTGTAGGCTATATCTCTGTAATAATATATTGCTGTATTTATAATATGTAGGCCTATTTTTTTTTTTATATTTTGCCTTGCTTATTTGTGCATCTTATGTTGTGAAGCATGTTGAGTTGTCTCTGACAGGAAATGTGCTATATAGCTAAATAAAGTGTATTCTTTGCTGGAAGGCTCTTTTCAGGGGAAAAGAAAAATCTGCAGAGATGCTACAGCTTCACATTTATACACGTCATTGCATTTTCTGACAACTCTATCTATCTATCTATCTATCTATCTATCTATCTATCTATCTATCTATCTATCTATCTATCTATCTACCTATCATATGTGTATGAAGAGTTGATTTGCAAAAGCAGATAAGTGCCATTTTGGAAAAAAAATGAGCGGATGCTTTTGAATTATTCTTTACATAGTGTTGTTTTCAATAAAGCTTTATTTTTTTGAGTTACATCTGTTTTTGTACATCTCATCGCCTAAAAAATATTTGAAGATTTTTAATTATTATTTACACCAGGTGATATCAGTCAAACCAAAGTTGAGTGGCTTTGACCAAGGAGATGAGATGTACAAAAACAGATGCAACTCAAAAAAAAAAAAGCTTTATTGAAAACAACACTATGTAAAGAATAATTCAAAAGCATCCGCTCATTTTTTTTTCAAAATGGCACTTATCTGCTTTTGCAAATGAACTCTTCATATATATATATAAACGGCCTGGCTAACTCGCTTATTAACGCAGCAGTGCCATTATTCCCACTCTGCACTCTCTCCCGTTGACATCCTACTGCCGCAGCAGCAGCAGCAGCAGCAGCAGCAGCAGAGGGATAGATAGATAGCCGCCCCCTCCCCCCTCCCCAGCCTGAACAATGGAGGCTGCCTGTGTTAACCTGCACAACCTACAGGCTCAGCTGACGTCTGAGCTCGGCAGCAGCATGCAGCAGCAGCAGCAGCAGGAGCTAGCGGCCCCAAAGCACAGCGAGGAATAATAATAATTAAAAAAAAAATAATAAAAAAATAAATAAAGTCGCACCACCACTTACCTATATTGAGCTGCAGCGCCGTGGGTAAATCCAAAGTAATTGCCCGTAGCCATTTTGGCATCTTCACCAAGCCGGCCGGGCACTGCGGAGGACACACACACACACACACACACACAGTCACACACACACACATACACAGTCAGGATAACGCATAATGCTAAGCTATCCGTTAGCATCGGGCTAAGAGCAGCGGACTGACTGTCTCTCTGTCCCTTAAACCTCGACGTCTTCGTGTTGGTTTAAAGCAAAACAGAGCGACTCGAAACCCGTCCCATCTGCACTGTCAAATCATGTCCTTGACTTTAGTTACCGTATACTTACCATAGGTGAAGGAGACAACAGGACATATGGGAATCATTGGTTTCGTGTGTTCTACCGACGCCCGAGTACTACAGCAGCCTATTTATATTACATGTCGTACCCGGAAATGCCCGTCTGGGTGGCGCATGCGCAGAAAACGGGGGAGATTGTGGGATCGACGTCGGGTCGGGTGCGGTCTGATGTTTATTCCCAATCCCAAAGACTCATTCATCCTGCCTCCCTGACAGATACTTGAATAATTAGGAAAATGCAGGAATTTGGTCATGGTTTTTTAAGGAACAGGAGAATAGTTTGTTGATTAAGTTAAAGAGATGCACACGTGCACTTGTAGGCCTACAACATTGCACAATTGACCCTGCACTAGCTATTATAGGCCTATGTTTTATGTCTCCTTATAATTTTATACAGATTTTGTTACTGTACCCTTAATATTATTGCTAGCCTGAGTTATTTTATTCTTCTAATGGGCTCTATGCACAGCTCCACTACTTCCTGAATTTAAGGCAGCTCAGCTTTTGCCTCGATCATCTTCTGGCTTGCCATAAACATGCCATACCACCCCCTATACTTGATCCCGCCTTTTTGCCTCATCTTTTGGCTTGCCATAAACGTGCCATACCACCCTTCTATATTATCCCGCTCTTTGCCCAATGTCTTGGTTAACCAGATATATGCCATAACTCAGCCATATATTGCTGGCACCAATTTTGTCTATTAAGGCTAACCAAAACCATACCACATTTGAGCCAAAGGGCTTTCACAAAGCCAAAAGAGAGCCAAAAATGCCAAAAGGATGCCAGAATACAGCCAAAACATTTGCTATCTGGGTTTATTTCCTGTCTTACATTATTGGACAAGATGGTTAATCCAGGTGTATCTGACCATTGTGACTACTCAGACACACCTGGATTAATCAGTTTGTCCAACAGGAAATAAAAGAGCAGCCTTAAGTTCAGGAAGTAGTGGAGCTGTGCATAGAACCCATTATAATATCTGTATTTTTTTATCCTATTCTATTTCAGCTGCTGTGATACAATTATTTCCTGCAAAGGATTAATAAAATGCTATTCCATTCTATTCTTGTGTGTAAAAGTTCAAGGCTTTTATAGTCTCAATTTATGTGTTTTGTGTGTATATAACTGTACTGCTTACTGTAGCTACATACTGCAGTACAACCCTACTGTAAATAACATATATTATTTATCTCACTGGACTACTGCCGAGTTGTTTATTTGCACATTGCACTACCAACTGACTACCTTTAATCCACCAGCCACGCTACTTATTTAAATTTTACTTGTATGTGTTTTCTGTTGTATTGTGTTATTGCTCAGTTGCTGTCCTCATTCTGTATGTCTTTTCGTATATAAGTGTGTGTGTACAAGCAAGTGAGGATAAACCAGAGTCAAATTCCTTGTCTGCAGTGCACATACTTGGCAAATAAGGCATACAGTGTCAGTGTTAATCCAATCCAATCCAATCTATTTTATTTTTAGAGCACATTTAAAAACAACCAAGTTGCTTTGCACATCAAATAAAAATAAAATCAAGTAAAATATGAGAACACACCAAATAAAAACAATTAAAAGAGTAAACAACAATAAGAACATAAAAGCTAATGTGTTTGGGTCTGAAACATATTATCAAGGAATAAAAATGTGTTTTAAGACTTGTTTTAAAAACATCTAGGAAAGTCTGTTTCACACAAAGCAGCAGCGAGTTTGGGGCTAGTAACAGAAAAAGCAGGGTCCCCTTTGCCACTGAGTCTGGTCTGAGGGACCAAGAGGGAAAAGCTCAGTTTAGAGAAAAAAGGGCAAGTCTAAAAGAGCATTAAAAAACAACCATTAAAAAATAACACGGAGGCAGTGCAGTGACATAAGGACTATAGGCTGCAGCATTTTGGACCAGTTATCAGGGTCACTCAGTCCAGTTAAAGTTGATCAAATGAATATATAACTTATGATGCGAGTGTATGTTTTCGCAGGCCCAGTATATGCAGGCCCTGGTCTGGCCCCTGTAGGCCTACACCATGACTGTCAGGCACTTCCACAACAGGACCAACTCCTGAGCTCGAACAGAAAATCTTCTGTCAGCCAGTACTGGAGCATAACATATGACCCATATGTCATAGGACCAAGCACTGTTGGGCCATAAGTTTCAATTTCAATCAGCTTTGTTTGATTCTTTTCCCTTTAGTTGTTACCTGATGTCTCCTGTCTAAATGTTAATAATGTGGATTATCACCATAATCAATAAGTGTTAAATTATCTAAATGTAGGCCTGTTCTGACCCATACAGCCTCAGATGACAACATGAATGCACATGTTTTTCATATGACCAACTGAATGCAAGACATTTAATTTAGACTCAGGACCAAGGATACATTTTTGTCATCTGATTGTTATAAGTTGTATATCTCCACTAAATTATCTCTGTCAATTGCACAGTGGACCTTTATTTGGAATTCAGGCATACATTTATCTAAATGTGTAAGATACAAGATGATTCAGTATAACATTTTATGCAGAGCCTATATGACTCCTGTCAGACTTGCAAAGATGTCGGAAGATGTTGATGATTTGTGCTGGCATAATTGTGGCCTTCGTGGCTCATTATTACATCTCTTATGGGAATGTCCAGCGGTCCAAACTCTATGGTCGGAGATGCATGCAATTATGACAGAGATCCTTGATGTCACCTTCACCCTGTCTCCCATGGTATGCATTTTGGGCTGTAAGCCTGACAAAATAACCTGCCCCATTATCAATCGCCTATATGGGCGCTGGGCTTCCTCACAGTCAAAAGGTTGATCCTTTAACTGGAAAGAGCGAAAGCCGGCCTGCTTTTCAAAGGAAGTATGACTTGAGGAATACTTAGATCTCCTCAACATGGAAAGAGCAGCCGGTTTCCTGAAAGATTTTGATAGGGGTCTTGGTAGACAATGGGATGTTATGAGGAGATATTTGAATTAGATTTAGTCCTTCCAGCATCGTTGAGTTTTTGTCCATTTTATTTTGTGTGTGATTTTGTCCTGTCTATGTACTGTACCTGCCGTGTGTTTGGTTTACGTTATGTCTTGTCTCCTCTCCTTAAACTGGAAAAATTTCGAATAAAATAGACTCAGGACCAATTTAAAGCATATAGGCTACACTGTGGGAAGACAGGAAAGAACATTTGTGTTTAATGGCATGGGAGACACTAAACACAGTTGAGGCAAACATTTATATTACATATTTTGAAATAACCTTTCTAAAAGATACGTATACTTACATACTTAAATTATTATCATTATTATTATTATTATTATTATTATTATTATTATTATTATTATTATTATTATTATTATTATTATTATTATTATTATTATTATTATTATTATTATTATATGTATTTTTTAACCTTATCCTCAGCTGCAAGATGTGGACGGACTCTACAATTCAACACTAGGCGGCGATGACGCTTCGCCAGATTAAAAGATTGGCCACTGAAACGCAGTGGAAGAAGAAGTCCTGTCCGACGTTACCAAACCAAAGCACATTTGACTGCAGCTGGAGAGTGGAGAGAGCGTTTCACCGTGAATCAAACCCAGTAAACGGACCTTCACCCTGTCCAGGATGAGCGGCCTACGGACCATCGTGGGCACCGTGGGGGTCCTGGTCCTGTCGGGTGTCGGCATCGGGCTGTGGTCTCTGATCGCTCCGGGAGAGGAAAGACGGAAAGAGCTGCTCAAGGTGATTCAACTGAATGATCCATTTACTACACTACACCTATGCACTACACCAGGGGTACTCAAATACATATGTCGAAGGGCCAGAATTTTTCTAAACAGACACCTTGGGGGCCGAACATTCAAATAGGCCTAGATTGAAATTAAATTCACATTTTTCGTCTAATAATTTAAATATGTTTATTTTACTTGTAAGCATATAATTTTTATTTATACACTTAACGGTGTTTTGTAAATGTCTTAACATTATCATATCATCATTACATATCATGCTGGAGCTTTACACTGCTGACTTGTATCCTCAGACATGCCCTGTGATTTTCAGCTTAAATATGAAAGGAGGCTGACCATCACAGGACATGTCTGACTCTGTTCTGAGGATACAAGTCATTGGTCCTGAAATGTGTGTTTCTCTTCTATAACACACATTCTACATCTCGGAGGCGACGTCTTTCCACACATGGGCTTCCTTCACCTGTCAAACGAGGCAGAGCTCAGTGGGAAACAGTAGGAGAGACACAGGCCGATGGAACCGGGACACAACACCGGGGGAGAAGCAGGTCGTGCAGCTGTGCGCCGCTGACGTGCACGGAAAAACAATTGCGTCTCATCAAATGCGCGCGGCTACGGCTTTTGAGTTGTGAACGTGCATGACGCGCGGCTACATTGAATGGGTTTGAGCGCGCGCAAAAGACGCTTCATCTGAACGGCCCCCCATGCATGATGCACACACAGTTGAACCAAGACGGCGGTGAAAATCACCCACGGTCTCTGCAGACAGGCAGGGAAAACCCTGCAGTCCAGCTCGCTCCCCCGCTTCACTCATGGTGATTTGGGTTCGTCGGCGTTTCTGTATCCCAGTGCAGCGCCTCACAGGCACACAAACGCTCCGCACGTGTTTCCATGTCCCAGCGCATTGACTTACAGGCGCACGGAGCCCGAGAAATACAGTATACAGTAATATGTAAACTAGTAGAACTCAGTCGCGGGTCTGATTGGAAGGTTCGGCGGGCCGGATGCGGCCCGCGGGCCGCCTATTGAGTACCGCTGCACTACACACTACTTGTGTGGTTGTAGCCTTGTACTGTATCTGTATTGTCAGTGTGTGTGTAATGTGTGTGGCCTCGGATAGGACAGTAGTTTTTTGTTGTGAAAGTCTTAGTCCTTCAGACAGTTAAGTTATTGATGCAAGGGTTCATACTGAAGGAGAGAGATTATCTGTCAGTTGACTAGACAAATGCAACACTGCTGCAATAGGTAATGAAATGATGACAAATGATATAAAGACTTTTGCAATTTGCAGCTTTGCAGGTGTTGAACATCCCATTAGATCTGATCCTGATGAATGAAATGTTATTTTCGATCTCGAGACACCAACAACCCTTGTGCAGTTAGTTTCGTTTATTGTCTCTTTGGGGAAATTGAAGTGATATTTTAGGTCTTCTACAGTTCTGTTTCCACTTTATCATGGTGGGGCGTTCAGGGTAGGCCTATGGTATCAGAGCAAAAATGAAAGGCGCAGACAACTTTCCTCTAGGTGCTTTAAAAAAATTGAAAGAAATTAAATATGTACAGTACTCTACATAAAATCATACAAACAAAAAAAAACAGTTACATTGCCACTTTGCTTGAATTTGTATTAAATCTGATTAAGATTTAGATTTTCTTGCTATTTTTTGCATAATAACACTTACATTTCTGTCCCCTTTTTATATCTGTATCCTTCTATTTTAAATGCAGAACATGTTCATGGTCAACATTTTTCTTGACGCTTTAAATTCAGTAATTTTACTGTGCTGCCCATCAGAATCTGCCTGAGTCCAACCCGGTACGGATGGAGGAGACGAGGCGGAGGAACGCTCTGGTGATGCAGGTGTTGAAGGAAGCAGCCGAGACCAACGACAACATTGCAAGAGGAATCGGAGGGAAATAGACAAGTTTTCATTTACTGACTGCTGCTGCATTCAAGGCTACAAGTTAACCTGTGTAAATAAAGATGGACTTTATATTATTTCACAAAGGGGGGTTATTGTATAATTTGCAGCTTCAATGTCTGCATTGTATGTGAATAATTTACTTCTGAATGTTAAAATTGTTTAATAAAAACTCTTTTAACCCAGCCACATATTTTCAGTGTTATTTCAAAAACGCAGTGATGATCAGAACTGGGTATGAACAGTGTTTACACATTTTCAGGTTGAAAAGACAAGTCTGATGATATATTATGTTATGTGTCTTTATTAGTTTGTTAATCCCATAAAAAGACAAAAACATGAATGTATCCCAACAAGTGTAGTGCTGTGTGGGAATACAAGTCACACAGGAAGTGTGCCAGCTTCACTGTTTCCAGAAATGTTGCAGGAAAGAGAGGGACACATAACCCCACATTTTCCTTGCAACTCCACAACCATTGATGTATTTGTGTTGTGTGAATGGTTGAATAAAAGTTTCAAGTATGTTAAACACACTGCTGGTCAATGATCGGTGGTTTCCAATACCTACCTAATTTTTTCAGTTGTATGTAGTCTACTGTATGTTTCAGTGTTGAGATTAAAGCATAGAGTAAATAAAGTTAAATGAGGTTCATCGGGTCGTATTGTTGAACTGAAATATTTGACTCATTCAACAACCAAATACACATTTTTTTCTACAAAAGAAATCCAACATTGCTCAGACACTGTTGCATAAGTTCACAAAACAAGATGATTTAAATAGTTTTTCTCCCATTTAGCACTTCTAAAGAACTGTGTTAATAGATTTATGTTGTCTTGATAAACTTGCATAGATGAAACATAATTGTTTATACGAAAGGCCACAACGTGTTATGTTATAGGCTACCACCATTTATAATTTGTAACATATGAGTATTTTATATCTATAAAACACCTAATCTTATATGGTCAGTTTGTTTACATCAGATGTTCTGCGCTGTTTTTTTTTCCAGCCCATGTTTGTTTACATTTAGGAAGATGAAGTGTAATCAAGCGTCTATTTTCAGTTCCTATTCTGACCTTTGATGAGCCGACAGATCACTGATCAGTGACTGAGCAGCTTCCTCTCTCCTCTCTTCACAACAGAAAATGTAAATGTGGGTTTGCAGTGGTGTTGTCATGTTTATGTTTTCAGCTCTGACTGAGTCATGACTTGGTTTTGGATGTCGATATTTGACAATTTGTTATATAATCTCATTCATCTGATTATAGGTTTGCAGATCAGTTTGAGTGATTTTATACAATATGTGATTAAATGCAACCAGTAATAGAAGACATTACGCCCATTTTGTCAAATTAAAGGGTAGGGTAAATAAAGTTGGAGATAATGGAAAAGGAAATTCATATGAATATAAATTTAAAACATCCAATTTATCACACTTTTTTTATGCATCTATAAATATAATTTAATTTAGGTTTTTTTTTTGTTTGTTGCACATGTGCTCTGATCATAGACGTGCTGTGTTAGGTTGATTGTTTGAACTTTTGTTTAAATAAAGTAGGAATTTTAAAAAAAAAAAAGAAAAAAAGAAAAAGGGAGGAAAAAAAGCGCACTAAACAGTTACCGGAAATCTAGTGAGCTTTCCGCTTCCTGTCCAGAGACCCGCACTTCTACTACATCACATCATGTAAGCATTATTAACAGTTTGAAAGGCTCAAAGTAAAACCTTGTGTTTGTGACGGTTTGTTGTGTATATAAGAGGAGCACGTCTACGTTTTTTCTTTATTTTTATTTTATTTTTTTTTTACTGTGCAGCTGTCGTTTATGTGGTTAGAGACAGCAGCAGCAGCAGCAGCAGCAGACATGTGCTAACACATTAGCTCCGTCCAGATAGCGTTTAGCTGCCTGAGCTCGTTGCCCCGGCCGTAATGGACAGACAGCTGGTGCGCTCGCTGCAGGCTTCATTTGGCTGGTACTTCACCACCAGATTATGCGACAAACTAGTGTTACTAAAGGTTTACCGGACAGAGGGGACGATGGGTCCGAGTTGAAACGGTGAAATGCAGTAAAAGAAAGAGACGCGCCTCAAAAAGCCTCAGAGACGTAGGAAACCAGGATGTTGTTACGTCATGAAGCTGAACACCTGAGCAGCCTCACCTCACTGATACGGAACTGCTGTTGTTCTTAAAACCACTACGAGGTAACCATCGCTCCTGGCCTTTTTTTTTTTTTTTTAATTTTTTTTTTTTTTTTACACCCAAGAGATGCTTTCAAAACTATCGGTCTTTTTTTTATCAGCTTCCCTGGCCTTTACTCCCATAGGACACATCACAGTCTCCTATAAAAAGATCCATCCCTGCTGCATGGTATCTAGCCTACTACTGCATAAAGGTTTTAACCTGCTGCTCCATGGGAGGAGGTGGAGTGATGGGCTATAGAAAATGTTGCATGTACTAATATGGAAGCACATCATATGTGTATATCAAAGGAGGTTAAATCGAAAGCAACTGGAGTTGCTTTCGATTTAACCTCCTTTGATATACTATGACCTGGAAAAATGAGAATATGCACCGGCTTATCATATGTGTATGTGTTAATTTCTCCTAATAACCCAGTAATAATTGCAGCCCATCATCATCATCATCATCAAGTGGAGGGATTTTCTAAACTGATAGAGGTCGACACCCTGTTGGACTTGTGATCCACTGGCAGTTAACAAAAAAAAAAAACAGTTTACGTTATGTTTAAGTATAGTTAAAGCAGAAGTAAGTGATATATTTGTGTTAATATAAGTCTTAAATAGTTATATCTTCCGACAGCAATCACTTACATAGAGTGTTTGGTCTGAAACACGGGTCTCTCAGTCCCTCTGCTCTGCTCTGAGCCGAGGAGAAAACATTTCTCGTATCCTACAGTTTTTATCCAATGAGGAGAGAGAACGGCATGCAGGGCTGTGTGTGCAGCCAAGGAACGCCGTGAATGTGGCGACGTAGGGAGGAGGACTGTTATGGTGCGTTCAAGGAAACTCGTATTTTTCCGACCGCGAAGTCGTACCAGTTCGATCTGGTACGAGTTCACCGGTCGGAAGTTACGAGTGGCCGTTATAGTGACTTTCACCGGTAAAACAGGTCGGAAAAACACGAGTGGGTTGCCTGAAACGCTACAAAGTCGTAAGTTGTGACTTGAAGCTGTAATTTACGATTTCAAAAGCCTGCCTGGAACGCAGCATTAGCGAAAACGACCGGATCACTTACTTCTGCTTTAAGTGCCACCCAGTGATATGTTAAAAATGAGACGAGACTAATATAATTAAGAAATGAATGCTAACCCTGAGCTGATGTTGAAAGTCTCATATTCCCACTGAATGTCCTTATATATTACAGAGCTCACTTCTGAAATTGGCCAGCGGCTACAATTCTGCATAGGCTATAATGTCAAATTGTATTGATATAAAGCACACATTAGATGTATTTTTAAAAATCTTCCTGCCTTTTCTATTTTGTCCAAATTATATTTTCAGAAGTCTATCTTTAATCTTAATGCAATGTTTCTACGTCCATATGCACTTTGACAGTGTTATTGGTCACTGTAATTATTCCTCCTTCCCATACAGGAAGCCTCCTTATCGTGCAGACAGACAAATCATTCATTAAAGATATTTAATATTGTGGGGTGGTGGCTGATGTGATTCTTTAATCCTGTCTCAGCAGAATGCCAAAATCAAAGGAGGTACTGTCTTCCACATCTGGAAGTGACTCCGACAGTGAAGTGGAGACCAAGGTTTGTGTTTTAATTGGAATGGTTAAGTCTAGTGTAATTTACCATCCTTGGTGAGGACATGGTGAGAGGCTAGAATTTGAAAAAT
Organism: Trachurus japonicus; assembly: GCF_045865225.1. Classification (NCBI taxonomy): domain Eukaryota; kingdom Metazoa; phylum Chordata; class Actinopteri; order Carangiformes; family Carangidae; genus Trachurus; species Trachurus japonicus. The sequence continues at coordinate 15,322,354 of NC_140915.1, read as the reverse complement.
GTCTGTCTGTGTTTTTTTTTTTTTTTTTTTAAGGCAAAGAGAAAGAAGCCAAGTGCACCACCAGAGAAACCAGCCAAGAAGCCAAAGAGCGGAGAGAGCTCCAAGCCAGGAGGCTCCTCCAAGGCCAGCGGTAATAATGGTGACGACAACATGTTCCAGGTGGGTGTCAGGTTTTAGGATATGATCTTTCAGCTATTATTAGCAAGTATTTTTTTTAATTGTAAACGTTGATACTAAATAACTGCTATGTTAAATTTCACATTCATTAAAGGGATAGTTCAACATTTTGGGAAAAATCGCCTATTGCCCTAATCCCTATAGTCATAGCAGTAGGTTCATTACCTTTAATAATCGGTGCAAGTTGTTTTGAGATCGGCGGGGCAGAGACGTGAGCTGCTCAGCGAACACAATGGAGGTGAATGGTACAGGTCCTCTGTCCCTCATTAAGCTCATCAAATACACAATCCAACAACTCCAAAATGCTCTTGTGGAGAAGTTGTGACCTGCACATTCACCACGATATGAATTAATCATGTAATATTACAAGACGGAGTTGTTTTCGAGGCAAATGCGTAGCCCGAACTACATTCCAGACACGGCTGCTAGGCGGAGTGATTTCAAAAGTAGTCCTGAATATTTGCTTTGTGTGTCGAAATGTTACATAATTATACATGATTATCTCATAGTGTGGTGAAGGTGCAGGTCACAACTTGTCCACGGGAGCATTGTGGACTTGTTGGATTGTGTATTTGATGAGTTTAATGAGGGACACGGGACCTGTAACGTCCACCTCCATTGTGTTCGCTGAGTAGCTCACGTCTCTGCCCCGCTGATCTCAAAACAACATGCACCCATAATTTAAGGTAATGATGAAACTACGCCTATGACTATAGGGATTATGGCAATAGGATTGGATTTTGCCAAAATGTTGAACTGTCTTCTAATACTAGAAGACATTGCAATTTGGTTATAATTCACTCATACACAAACACAGCAGCTTGTTCAGCTGGGCTGTCATATTCTACTGTTGCAGGGAATACATTTAGTTAAAGGGACAACGAGGAGTTTCTAAAAAAGTCTCACGTTAATATGGATGAATCTACGCTACCCACACTTGTTAATGGGCCCATTTTCGATAAATATATCGTTTTGTCTCTATCGTTATTTTGTTATTATAAGTGGTGGCGGAAATGCTGGGCGAGCCGACCAGCCTTTCCTTACTTTCGGTTTCGTGGCGAGTCATGAGAATAACGCCGCCTAATCGCCGTTTATGGTCGGAACTACGACGGTATGTGATCGTCTTCGAACCTCTGACTTTAATTCTTGATGGATGAAAACATGAGTCTGTCTTGCGCCGGTCAAAGAATTTCACGGTGCGCTGAGGCTCATAAATGTAGTGTGAAAACGCTTCGCTTTTCCAAAACTCCTCGTTGTCCCTTTAAAGTCTCAGGTTATGGTTAACATTTAAAGCTTGTGTGGATGGCTTATCTTAAACATGTTCTGTGGAGAGAGGTCGCATCAGCTTTACTTGTATCAGCCAAGATAACAAATCGGTCTCACCTCACTCACAGTCCGTACAGCATTAGAAGTTGCCTCTAAAGAACAGCACATCTTATGAAATGTCTCTGACATTTGACAACAGATGACTCTGAGTTTGCTTCTTCTCACAGATTGGGAAGATGAGGTATGTCAGCGTCAGGGACTTCAAAGGCAAAGTCCTGATTGACATTAGAGAATACTGGATGAACCAGGATGGGGAGATGAAGCCAGGGAAGAAAGGTAATGTTGAAATTATCTCAGTACCATATGGATATTCAATGTTTTCAGTGGTTTGTAGTTGTTTTCTAAGCTCTGTTTTTTAAAAAAAAATCTCTTGCAGGTATCTCCCTGAATCCCGAACAATGGAGCCAACTGAAGGACCAGATTTCAGAAATCGATGACGCCATAAAGAGAACATAAGCATTCCCATCAATGTTATCTGTCGGCTCATCAGTTTTGTAAAAAACCTGGGATTGTTTTCTACTTGTTTAATTTGTAGTTGTATAGCTCTAGTGATGTCAGCATACTCCTGTTTTTGTGTGAAACTTTGTGTTTGAGATGTTGTAGTGGAGGTGTGGGTGGGTGAGCAGGTGATCCATCGTCACAGTTTGTGGGTAGGGTTCGTCCATACAGTGATGTTTTTGTATCAAATAATAAAAAAATGAGGCACTAGCTTAATAATGCTGTTCAGTTAATGTTTAAATTTTGTGTTCACAGTTTGAACGCCTTGTAAATAGAAATCATTAAACTACCTTTGTATTACATAATACCCAATATTCAATTCTGAGAGCCAGGTCCAGACTGTCACATTGTACTTGTAGGTAAGTAGATTCATGGGTTAGGTTTGAAAAATAAAAGACACCCTTAAACAAAGTGGTATATTAACTTATTGAAATGAGTGAATGTGAACAGGCTCTGTCAGAGTGACAGCTGTGAACTAGTGAATGAAGCCTGTGTGACTTTAGGCGTGTAAACACAAATGCATAATTTTCATCACACTTCGCAAAATGCATCCAGAACTGGTGACACCGTTAATCGCAATTCTACAAATGTTGAGTAAATGTGCACCTATATTGTCTGCGATCAGCATAAAAACCATACCTTAACCATATTGTTTTGTTTTTTTATATATATGAAACATATAGAAGTTTTCTTTTACCATGGTCACAGTGGATTTCCAGCTTAGCTTCACCTCAGGTGTAAAATTCAATCAGTCTATCAGTTGTCACCATGTGTTTGTACTGCAATGTTGGACACATCATCACCCACAATATATACTGAAAGGGTTACTGTGAAGTCGTTTGACTCATTGATGATGATGATGTGTCGCCCTCTTGTGGTTAAAACATGAACTATATCATGTCAGTTCAACCAACAGATCACATCCTTAAATTATAAGGACTTAGATGTCATTGATAGAGTTGTACCAATGACTGCTGCCGACTACAGTGATGATATACAAACATCCACGCTTGGTATTTATGTGGATGAACCTCGGATCTAGATGATCTAGATCTGAACCATAGACTGTAGCTATTTAAAAAAGGGATGAACTGGACTGTTGAGGAGACTCACAGAGGGACTCACTATGATCACTGCCCCCCAGTGGTCACTGCCACGAACTGCAGCTCTCCACATAACACCGCTGACAATAATGTTCATCAGCCTGATGATGATAATGATGATTTATTTTATAACCTATTACAGTATTGGAATCAACATAGGGAGAAGAGGGTGGGATTTAATAAGTTTCGGCTTCTTTCCACTCCTTTTGTAGGCTACATAAAGAATTGTTAAGTTTTGTTGTTGTTTTATTTTGCGTTGTTGTCTTGTATTTAGGCCTACTTTTGTTTGTTTATTGTTGTTCATTTATTCATTCATTCATTCACCGTATATAAGCACAGATATTTACCTATACCAAAACAGTCACTGTGAAAATGACAAGCGGGAGATGTAGCAAGAAGGTTCTGGGTTTGAGTCCTGTGTTCAATATTTGTGTGGGCATGCTCTGTAAAAACCATGTGTTTGGATGTGAGGATGCCATTTTTTAAGAGCACAACAACCAAGGTTCTCCTCTGACACCGATATTGTTCTTCTGTGTTGAAATATTTGAAAGCAGAGATGCTGTATACATGTTTATCTAAAATAATGTTACATTTTGAAGCTTCTCCATCTCCACACAGGATCTGGAGAGCTGACGTCTCAGTTAGTCTGAATCCAACTCTCGAAGAGTTGAGGTTGTTCCCGACTTCTTCATGACAGAACATGGAGACCACAGTTCCTTCAATACAGCAGAAATGCTTCTGAGCCTTGACACAGTCCTGTCTCTGTGTAGTTTTTCCTTTCATACATCGATATCCATTTCTTTATCTTTTTCTGTATCTGTAACATTTCTTTTTCCTTCCCTCAGTTTCGGATTCAAATTTTAAAATCTGTGGCAATGGATTTTCCTGTCTTGACATTTTGCATCAGTCAAACACGACTCTGGAAGTCAGTTAATTAACACAACTTGTAACTTATTTTTTCAAACAAGTCTGAGTCTGCACTTAAGTGTCCAATGAGACTTTCACCACAGAGAGGAAGTAAGTAACGACTTTTCTTAATGGCGTCGCAGAAGTAAATCATCCCACATTTTATTGTCCACGGTGCATCAACACATGGTCAGCCGTTCTCACACACAGACAGACAATTGGCCGGCTAACCTTTCCATAACAGGACCATTTCCCTGAAACGCCGTGGTGCCTCCGACTCTCTGTAAAGTTCACATCATCTTGACGCCTGCTGGGAAGAAAAGTGTGATGGTAACTGTTTGAACAGAATTTACAGTTTACTGGTGGCCTGTCAAGTGAGGACACGGGGGCAAAGCATTTGTTGACATTTCCCAGGCACTTGCTGCTGTGTGGACACATGTCTCCAACAAGGAGTGACACCTTACAAAGCCAGGCTGGAAAACATGTTCTTCAAACAGTTGTATCTCCTCGTCAGTGTTTACTCACGCATGCCTGCACCGTTCCTCTCCTTCCTCCTCTGGCACTAGTGACTCAGACGTACTGAGGGAGTTGAAGAAGAAGCGCGTGAAGCCAGAGTTTCACTATCAAGTGAAATAACATACTGTAGATTCTTCATATTCCCCCGTCACCCCTGTTGGGCACTGATCTCTGCTTTAGGAGCAACAAAGTGCAGCCAAGGGTGGACACTAGCAAAGTGCACTCTCTTCAGTATTGCACAGAAGTTCATTTTTGCAGTATTTGTCCTTTTTACGTGGATATTATCCTTTTTAAACAGCTCAATTTGAAGCTGTCAGTGTGCTAATGATGCTCCATTAGATAAAAAGGAGGCAGAAGATTCTTCACCAATGACCATGATCTGATCTGAGGTCTGTGTTTGAAGCTTTAGAAATAAAGATTAATTTCAGTTTAAACATTAACCGTAACGTGAGACTATTTAAAGCAGAAGTAAGCGGAATGTTTGTGTTAATATAAGTCTTAAATAGTTATATCTTTCGACAGCAATCACTCATATAGAGTGTTTGGTCTGAAACACGGGTCTGTCAGTCACTCTGCTCTGCTGTAAATCGAGGAGAAAACTTTCCTCGTATCCTACAACCTTTATCCAATGAGGAGAGAGAACGGCATAAAGGGGCGGTCCTCTCTGTGTGTGCAGCCAAGGGATGCACGTGACATAGGGACGAGGGCGGGGACTGCTAACTCCATCTGCTAACAGTAAGTTAGCCAAAACGACCGGATTGCTTACTTCTGCTTTAAATGTTAACCATAACCTGAGACTTTAAAGGGACAACGAGGAGTTTTGGAAAAGCGAAGCGTTTTCACACTACATTTATGAGCCTCTGCGCACCGTGAAATTCTTTGACCGGCGCAAGACAGACTCATGTTTTCATTCATCAAGAATTAAAGTCAGAGATTCGAAGACGATCAGATACCGTCGTAGTTCTGACCATAAACAGCGATTCTGCGGCGTTATTCTCATAACTCGCTACGAAACCGAAAGTAAGGAAACGCTGGTCGGCTCGACCAGCATTTCCGCCACCACTAATAATAACAAAATAACGATAGAGACAAAACAATATATTTATCGAAAATGGGCCCATTAACAAGTGTGGGTAGCGCAGATTCATCCACATTAACGTGAGACTTTTAAATAACCAAATAGAAACTCCTCGTTGTCCCTTTAACATATATGTTGTACTTATAGGCATTGTTATGCTGTGATGTGTCAAATGACTTATATCTCAGTCTCTTTATTCTAAAGGATCGTGGGTCAATCAGTCAGTGAGTCAGTAGGTTGTGGAACAATACAACATCACAATGTGTTGACATAAAATGTACTACTTAGGTATTTAAAGTGAAATATTACAGGAGCTACTTTAAAAATCTGACTGAGTGAACAATTTTCAGTTGTATTGCAATAATATTTGATCAAGAAGATCTATGATGAGTTATTGACTCTTTCAGCTTCAGACAATCAACAGCCTTCTTCTTATCTCCTAACTGGACTTGAACCTGACACTTTGTCTGCTCTCTATCATGGTTTTCCCTGATGGACACTTAATATTTGAACTCTTTTGGACTTTGTTAGACTCTTTGGACTTTTGAGCCATGACGCATTTTAATAGGGTTCCTTGAGTGTCCACTGTTACTTCCTGCTTTTCTTGATTGCCTGCCTCGCCCCGAGGTGCTTCACCTGTGCTCAGTCGCCCCTCCCTCGTCTTTTTTGCCCCCACTCGTCAAGGTCAGTCTGTCTGTTGTCAATCTGTGTAAACTTGTGTAGTTTCCGTTGGTTGAGCTCCTGTGTTTTGGGGATTCTCTTGTTCTTTGAGTCTTGTTTTGCAAGTCATCTTTTGTTATAAATCATTTTTTCCCAACAAACCCTCTTTTGTTGTCTACATTTGGGTCTAACAATCCTTCAAAGGTGACACTTTATCCGGCCTACACCTCCCACTCGTGCTGCACAGACGCTGCTAACACAGCATTGCATTCTCTTGTATAAGCACGACGGGCAGCAGCACAATAAACAGTGGTGCAGACATGCATATAACAATGAAAGCAGTCTTGCAGAGACAAATGTGCAGCTTCAAGGAAACAGGAAGAATGTTTTAGAGAGTCTGCACAGTGTAACAGTGGTCCATACGTCAGCGGAGGCTCTGTGTACACTACAGAACAGAATAGCTTCAGCTCAGCAGCTGTAACAGCCGGTTGATGAGCTGTTAACTCCAACAACAAAAGAAACCAGAATATTAACTCAATTTGATCCTTTAACCGCAACAGACTTTCCATCATGGTCCAGTTTGTTGTTTCCATGTGTTAACGTTATAATTTTTATTTGTCTCATTACTAAATAACTGATGCAGCGGATGAGAGGATGTAACCAACAGCTGTCAGTCATGTTCACCTCTGCTCTCAACACCTATGAACGTGGTCACAGGCTCTCTGTGTTTCAAAATGCTCGCGGGCGGAGATGTGCACATGTGGATGGATTACTGTGCATCATGTCTTCCAGATGTTTACAGAGGAAGTTCTTTCTTTCGCAGATTGTTAAACATAGTGAGAGATGTAAAAAACCTTCTTGTATAAATACAGGAAATGGCTCAGGATGTCATGTCCCAAACATGTATATTTACAAACAGCTCCTCATTATGATGCTGTTTGCGTGTCTTATGTGATTCAACCTCTGCCAGCTCCTCTCATTGACAGTTTTCATCTACATGTGGTTTGAATGAGTGAAAATGAGTTGAATAAAATTACATATATATGACTTATTTATAAGATAGATGTTAATAGGCTAATAAAAATGTGCTCTGCGTGTCATCATTATTTACACTTCCTGACTAACAAACTGTGGTTGCCATGGTTTCAATGACATTAACTCCAGTGCTGGTTTTATTGCCAGTGTAATAAACTGGTGTTGCAGCACGTTTACACACTGTAAACAGTTTAACTTTCCCTTGATTCTTTGAATTGTGTATCTTATATTGTGTGTTGACTTTAAAGGACCAGCATGCGTTCCTCTTACCCACTTTACCTACATATTGTGGACACTCCACATTCCTCTGCAGAGTCTCCAGGGGGCGTTGTGTTTGGATTTCCTCACACATCAGACGTCCAGTGGACTTCATTACCAAAACATGAGAGAGGCTCCGAATTGTGTTTTTCCTCAACAGGAGAACCAGCTCCTAAAAAAAAAAAGCGGCTTGTCACTGTGTCTCATGGAGGAAGAAGAAAAACAGAGCTCACATTCCTCATCCTCGCATTTCAAACATTCCTGTGGTGATTCACTGACGTTCACTGAGATCTAAAAATCCATATTAATCTCATCTTTGTGTGTGTGTGTGTGTGTGTGTGTGTGTGTGTGTGTATGTGTGTGTGTGCCACACTACACTATACCACACTACTGTAGTACACTACACTCTCTACCATTTTGCACTATACCACACCACACTACCCTATATTAGGCTACACCACATATCACACCACATTAAACCACCACACTACACTATATTACACGGCTCTATATCATACTATACTACATTAAGCCAAACTACACTACAAACCATACATAATACTAAATATATATAAAACAGTTTCATCTACAAAGCTGTTTGCATTGATACAGTGGGCCAATCTATCCAATGGGGACAACGACAAATAATAAACACATGCCCTCTATAGGAAACTGAGATTTGCCAGTCAACACGGAGCGCACCCACGCAGGTCGAACATGCAAACTCCACACAGTGAGGAATCGGGCCCAGGAATTGAACCCAGAACCATCTTGCTGTGCGAGGACATCGTGAACCACCGTGCCCTCCCTGCATGAAAACACGATTGTGCCAAATTTGTGTCTGTAGCAGGTTATAACTCAAGATAAGCTAAATATTTTCTTCTTTTCCTGTGTTTTATTACAGTAAAACTATCTGAGTGTAGTTTTACATCTTTTCTCTCAGACATCTCTCTATAACAACAGGTCAATGAGCCAATCAGAAGAGAGGAGGCTCTAAAAATCTCACTTTGAACAATATACAAGAAACAGTTAGATGCCCACTTTTCATCCAGAGCATGCAGGAATCGAACTCATCTGCTTTTTTACCCATCACCCACCTGTGTGTGCTCAGCAGGCTGCGTGACTCAGTGATGCTGATACCGACAGTGAACAACGACGAAAAGGCCAGAAAGGCAGCTTGACAGAGGAATGCTGCCTTATTAAGGAGAAAGGCATTTCAAGTACTAAAACGGTTTAAAGCCTATAGGTTTGGGTTAATATCTGTAGATCACAGTGAAGTCAGACAGCGAGGCTCTCATCTGTGTTTCATAAATCTGCGCTGAACTGAAGCATTTCCCCCCCTGTGGTTTTAAGGGTGTATGTTTGACGGACCTCAGACTAGTATATGCTGTGGGCTCTGCACATTTCAGATATTTGTTGAAAACATATTGTAGCCATGGTTTCTTTTTCTTCTTTTTTTTAAATATCATTTCTTTTCTTTAACCTGCAGGCGGGAGATTTAACCACCAGCTTTACAACGTCGACCATTAAAAAAGCTCCTCAGAAAGTCACATATGGCTGGAAAGTCAGACTTTCATTAGGCTGCATACACACAGGAAACGGCTACATGCACATGGCAGAATAGGGAAAAAAAAAAAAAGGTCAAGGTTTGAGATTTGATCACCGCTGGAAATCGTATAATGACATAACACACAACGCATCCATCACAGACGTGCAGACATGTTGACGTGCTGCAGCGTCAGCCTGGAATGCATGTCTAAAGGGGCCGGTTGAACTGTGTTAATGAGAAGCCATGTTGATTTATAGCAACTGTTAACTGCTTTTAGTTACTGCAGCTTCCAATCACCTCTTACAAGAAATGAGGTGGGCAGACAAAAGCTGGTCAAACTTTTCCTCTTCCACGACAGCTAATTGACATTCCTGTTGTCAAAGTAACAAGTTAAGAGGAAACTGCTAAGCTAGTAAGCATAATACTCCGTTTCCTTGGCAACTGTCGGTGTGGAGGCAGCTGTGGGCAGTTCTCGACAATGGCCACGTGACATCCATCTCTTCAAACTGGTTATGAGTTGACTATTTTTACATTTAGACTCAGAAGCTCCCAGAGCTACTCCACCAAAAGAGATGGAGAAAAAACAAGTCACGTGTAGATCTGAAAATCAATCAATCAGCATCATGTGTGTGTGTGTGTGTGTGTGTGTGTGTGTGTGTGTGTGTGTGTGTGTGTGTGTGTGACAGAGAGAGAGAGGTGTAAAGATACAGCAGTGTGAAAAAAATGAATTACACACTTTGTGCTAACACCTACCTCAATTTCTTGTTGTTATAATCTCCTGAGCAGACACTGTTGAGCTATTGCAATAAATGTTATTGATGATGCAAACAAATCATTGTAATTGAAGTAAAAGTAACGTTAAATAAATGATGTGATAAAAACGATGATGTGTAAAAACGTTTTAAATTGAGCCAGCCGTCCACACTTTCATTTTCTAATATTTGGACATCCAAATGTCTTAGATGCAGTTGAAATATCACCACAGTCTTGAAAAGAAAAATCTCACACACCCAGTTTACCCAGCAGCATAATGTATTGATCCACCTTATGAATCCCTCCAATTATTGATGTGCGTTAGTTTTCTTATCAGTTTGTTCTTTCCTGCCTGTCCTGATTTTGAATTCTTTTGGCCAAAATAATCACGTGGAGAAAATTTGACATTGTTACTGTCCGTTTGTTTAAGACTGTTAATGCATGTGCATCACACAGTGGGTTTATGTGTCACTCTGATTTTTCATGTACAGTAATTTGGACGACTTGTGGTCAGACTGCCATTGAACGCCTCTAATACCCGAATTTGTGTATGCATTAAGCAAAACAAAACAAAAACTAATGCATGCTTTGGATAACTATAAGAATCTGCACAATATTTGGTTGGAAATGAGCAGAACTTCTGGTGCAGCCCTGTGGACTGACTTGTACCGGTTTTATGGAGTCGAAAAACTGGTTTGTTAGACGTGCTGTCTAAACACATCGGAAATTAAGTGTTTATTGTGTTTGGAGGGCCACACAGGAAGCACAGAGATTCTGCTGCTATCTGACCATTTGATATGCAGTTTGGAAAGACTATAAATCCCTCTTTAGTTTATTTGTAAGAGGTATCAGTGTACACAGGGCATGCATGTCAACACGGAGTCTATTTCTTTATTGTAACAGTCGTTATTTATTATGATTAAATTAGAACAGCGTGGATAAGTGAAAAAGGAAAGGCTGAGAAAGTTTGCACCACCGCTCAACTCTGCAGCTCTTTAGTGCTTTCAGTGTCACACTCTGCTTATTTGCTGCCTGCTTTAGTCAGGCAATCACTGATAAGGCTTCAGAGCACTGCTTGTTTTCCCTTTCCTCACTCCTCCCATGAGATGTTAAGTGCAGGGAAATGAGCAGCTAGCGCTGTCGTGTTGATGTTCAGATCTGCAAAACATGAGGGAGCAATTTATCCTTGATGCACTCTGAGATTAAGACAGTAAACATTTCACTTCATCTGACTTTGATGAATTAATGAGATGACACATACACAAATCCTACCAACTCTAACCGGACAAAAGGGAACAATTTGCTCCTGACAGAGGTCTGATATACTGGTCCAAAATCACTTGAAGAAGAATATTCTTTAAACTGAATGAACTGGAAGTGGATTGTATCCTTACATATTTGTGATCACATAATATTTAAATGTTTTGTTTCTCAAATGAGCCAGTACTGATCATATTATGCAAAAGAATCTGGATAAACTATAATGATTTGCAGATGTGGAGGTGCCATAAATTGACTGAATTCATCTTATCAACCATCTTTAAGAAGATCACTACTTAACAACAGCTAATAATGATAAAAAAATATATATATATATACTAATGCCAATATTAAGGTGAGGAGCTCAGAACTGCTGCTCCCTCAAAGTCAAAAGGACCTCGTGAGGTGGTTTTGGGGCATCTGGTGTGGATGCCTTCTGGGGGCCTTTGTCGAAGTTTCTCGGCACATCCGACTGGGAGAAGATCCAGAACAAGCTGCAGAGATTATATATCCCATCTGGCACGGGAATGCCCCCCCGTTCCCCAAGTAGGGGCTGTAAAATGTTGCTGGAGAGAGGGTCAGCTGTAATATGGACAAGTGCAACACTGCTCCATGTAGATCTGTCGTCAGCTTCATTCAAACTGCTCTGTTCTGCCTCATCCCAAAGGCGCTCCTAGCTCATTGAACTGTCATACTTGATCTAAATCTACTTTTCACTGTCTTCTTTTTCACGTGTTGTCTTGTCTGTCTTTTCAAAATAAAAGCAGATTTACCAAGGATCTTACAGCCAGGAGAGCCCAACTTTACTCACTGACAGGCTTCATCTCAGGTCATGAGCATCCTCACATTGACTCTCGACTTGATTCATTTTATCTCAAGCATCCCAAGACAAACTTTTATTGGTCTTGTTTAATTACAAAATAACAACTGTTGAAGTGATTACGTAGCCCGCTACTTATTGAAACTCAAATCCCCATTAGCTCAAATCCACACACACACACACACACACATACACACACACACACACACACACACACACACACACACACACACACACACACACACACACACACACACACACACACACACACACACAGATAGAGAGCATTTTCTGCTGGTTTCAAAATGTGAGGAGAACCACACTGTCCTTCATCATGATGAGGCCAAAAAAACCCAAAAAGAGTAGTTTTTTGTTGCTAGGTAACCAACAAATCACTCACGTGCATTTAGCCTGTTGTGTAGTGAAGTGAAGTGAAGTCACAGATTTGTAGAGGAGACTGAGGACAGATTTAATAGTCTCTGCACTAGACTACTTGTTGTAGTCTAGACCAACCAAAACTCACATCTGTCTGATAATTATGCAGACGATGACATGTGATAAGTAATTTACAGTATTTATTGAATGGAGGAATCCCATCAAAACCGTAGCCGGGCCAGTTTCATTAGGCTACATTAAAAATAAATAACATTGTACCAATTTCCTTTTTTTTTTCTCTTGTCTCAATAATCGTGGTATTCTGAAAATGTGGATTAATTTACAATAATAGTTTTGTTTATTAATTCAACAATATTCATTCAGACGAGAGATCAATTACTGAGTTTGGTTTTATGTAAGATTGAGAAACTGCCTCAATAAGCATAATACCTTTTATATGGCTGATTACGAACAGAACAGACCATTATCAGACTATGAGCAGAACACTAATAATTCACAAAAACATTTTTTCTCACATGTCAAAAATGATCCTAGATTGTTGTATCCATTTTGCTATGGGACATAATAAGCTGCACATTTTCTTTATTTTGACCTGAAATGTTGAAACACTGTGGAGAGATTAGTTGTGATTTGGCTGCTTCACTGGAGGGCCGTCACAGTAACTTGTAACAGCCACTTCCAGCCTGCATGGCGGCCATGACAGGACATCATGTGCTGGACACATGCTCACCCTGTCATTTAGAAGTCAACATGAAAAAAAAAAAAAGATTTGAACTCAGTAAGATCTGATAAGAAGCTGACATCAGATGCTTTTCTACCTGACTCTCTGGGTGTCTACTGAGCTGAGGGAAGAGGAGGAGCACTTCCAATACACTGAGTGAGCATTACCTCCATTACAGCAAAAATAAAAAACACTTTTACTACATACATCATTACTACTAAAGGAGGCTGAAGAAGCAGTGAACATAAGGCAGAGAGGGAGGGAGAGATATGAGTAACAAGGATTCGTACCACAGTACACAACAGAGAGAGTTCAACTTTAAGACTTGCCACTTGAGCTGTGTCAGATATTAAAGATAGTCTGTCTCTGCTCCTCAGTGGCTTGACATTTGGGCTTAGTCTTTAAGCTCAGGCCTCCAACTTTCCCATTCCTTCCCATGTTTCTCATTTCTGTATTTGGGGAATATACTGTATCAGGCGGTGTCACAGTTGTGAAATAAGTATTTGACCCACAGGTTTTCACCTTTCAACTTGAGGCGTTCAGAGTATAGCCTATACTCGCTGCAAAAACAGCGAGCACAAGGCCAACTGCAAACATTTGTGATGATTGATGTCTAGTCAAGCTCAGAAGTGCTGGTATTCCACTACAATTTATTGCAAACTGTTAAATGTGATAAAAAAAAACATGGTGATCTTGTTGTGTTTCATGATACAGAACCAGAGTTGCACTGGAACAATAGTTTGGTGCAGCGGTCGGTCGTGCACAACTTCTTTCTTGTCGTCACAATGAGGTTGCCAGGTTTACAAAGCTGAATTTCAGTGATAACCGTGGCCTGTTATTCTGTTAATTGTTTTCCCTGTGACATTTAATGTGAAAAGTCGGGAAACTTTGATATTTTAATTGTTGACATGCAATAAAAACAGTGAGGTTCATGGCATTTACTTATCCAGAAAAAAGTGTATTTTTTGAAAAACAAATATTGTCTTTTAGAAATAATTTGTCAAAATCATCTAAAGACATTTCATTGATTTGGTTCAGCCAAAAAATATATAAAAAAAACAAAACAGGATGGTATGCAGAGGGAAAGTAAAACAACCATAAGGCATGTACAGGCCTAATGAGAGAGGAAGTATAAAGTAAAGAAGGAAGGAAGACATTTCTTCCAAAGCTGAGAGGGAACACATTCCTCAGCAAATTGTCAACTTGGCCATGAAGAGTGTGAGAATTCGATCTGATAACGTGTTTTTGACGTCACCTAAATCAACAGATGCAGATGGATAAAGTCCAATCGACATCATAGACTTTCTGATAGGGTAATAGGGAAATGGCCAAAATGAGATTTCTTTGTTAAGGCTAACGCTGAGTCGCTCCTTTTTGTGATGTTTACAACATTGATGCCAATCAAACCACAGGCATCACTCCAAACATCCCGCCTGGATGCCACTGTTTGCCAACCTCACATGCAACAGCCAGCGTAATGTCAACACATTTTATTTTCCTCTGCAAAATCTAAACCCTCATTAACTGCAGGAATAATATTAAAAACATGCAGCATGTTACACACACACAGAGGCAAGTCACGGTGGATGATGGGGCATTCAAAGCCAGTGGTAGAAAGAAGCTAAGAATATTTTAATTTATTTTTCAAACGCTTGACATCGAAAGGTGATTCACAGTCTGTATAAATAAGGATTTGAATTATCCATATCACACAACCTTTAGAAAAAAGTAAGAAAGAAGAAAACAACACAACAACAAAGCAACATGAAAAGTGATGCCTTACTTTTATTGCTATGTAGGCTACGGTCGACCTGAGACCTCAGTGAAGTGCAACTTAAGAAAACACATACGAAGACACAATTACGCTGCAAATTCAGAAAACAATTTTATCGGTTGACAAAACAAAAATTAGAACATATGCAGATAAACATGCTATAAATTCAATCTGACACAACGCATGCCAAAATATCCTCTCTCTTAGTGAAACACTTTGTATCAGACGGTTGAAAAAATGACCCATTTTAGGTTTTTGCATGTGTTTTCTTTAGCTGTTCTCTGGTCGGCCATGAGATAAGAAATGTAAAAAAATAAAAAAAGTGTGAATGTTATGCTGCACATTTATTTAAAAAAAGTCTTGTTAGTTAAAATGATTTTTAAGGTGACAGAATATTAGCACAAGATACTGTATGTTTTTTTCTACAATATACATCCAGATATGAAATAAAATAATAAAATTGTGAAATCTGAAGAGATGCAAGAAAAAAATCCAATGAAATTTGCTCTTGCACTGAGAATGGAGGGAATAGCAGTCCTGCAGCAGAGCCCACCTTTATACCTGTTCAGTTTCATCAGAGCTGTGACAGTGTTGATGTTATTCTGAAGTTTGGTCAGCCATAGTAATCGATCACCTTGTACTAGACTCATACTAAGCTCATTCACAGCTGCTACTGACTGTCCTCCTAAACCAGAGAGTCGCCTACATGATGTGTTGCATTTTAATAAACAGTAGCTGATTCAAAACTACATTCAAAATCAGCAAGATCTGATTACCATCTGTGCACTGGACAGAGAGGGAATAAAAAAAACCTTCAGGGGAAACTACATTGGTAAAGAGATTCAATTCATTTATTTTTGTCTTTTTAAAATTCCTGCTCTATTTTTCCATTAATGATATTGTGTGAAAATGCATCATTGTTTAATGACAGAAGGAAAAAAAAAAGTTTTGGGTAAATACTTTATATTTGGTCACAATTACACCACATATTACTACAAATATATTACATGTGTTTAGGGGTAGACACTCACGTTAGGACCGTGTTTAAGATCTGAAGGTCAATCCCTATAAGATTCAACGCAGCAGTGATGATGAGATATTTAATAATCAATGAGAACTGGAAGAAATCTGCTGCCTCTTCGGTGACTTTGACTGCAGGTTGTAGGGTTGTGAGTGGTTGAATTGGAGTTGTTGTGGTAACAATGTGATGGCTTTGCAGATGTTAGGAGATTTAGCTTCCGATTTCAACGGTCGGACCCCTTTTCCTTCCCCCACTAACACTTAGCCACAGAGTATCTCTCCATAATTAAGCAAAAACACTGTGGGATACGCTCACAGCTCTGAGGAAACATCTATCACTACGAACACTGATAGACGCCTTGCTCCTGTTCCTGTCAGCCCCAGCTGTTGTGTAATATGTTGTTTTTGCTGTTTCCCTGCAAATGAAAAATGTCCTCAAAACACTGACAGTTTGTTATTGATTTTTTTTTTTTAATGAATGCATGCCTGACAATTTTGACCTTATAGTTGGAAGAATGCATAACTTGAAACTTGGAAAAAAGGAAAAGTTTGCACTGGTTTAAAGGTTGACAGTGAGTGGATGAAGACCACACAGAGGTAGAGGACAATCCTGGAGCGTTAGAGGAAAGAAAACTTAAAGGGATAGTTCACCCAAAATTCAAATTTCACTCATTATCTACTCACCCTCATGTCAACTAAGAGCTGTGAGAATTTTCAGAGTCCTCCGTGCCTTCTCTGAGTTACGGGGGGGGGGTCCGCGCAGCAGTATTTGTCCATATAATGGTTGTGAATGGATACCAACTTTCTTTGTCCAAAAAGACACACCAAAAAACATCCAAATACCTCCATAGTGCTCATCTGTAATGTCCCTCTGGTATTGAAGCCCCGACATGAGAAATTGTTCCGAAAAAAATTAAATAAGTCTATATTTATTTGTTTGTAGCGAAAGCTCCCAGTGTCTCGGTTCACTGCTCTTCCTGTGTCAGTGCAAATCACGCAAGATTTGCACAATTTCTCATGTCGGGGCTTCAATACAAGAGGGACATTACAGATGAGCAGTAGGAAGGTATTTGGATGTTTTTTGGTGTGTCTTTCTGGACAAAGAAAATTGGTATCCATTGACAACCATTATGGACAAATACTGCTGCGCTGACCCCCCCCCCTAACTCAGAGAAGGCACGGAGGACTCTGAAAATTCTCACAGCTCTTAGTCGACATGAGGGTGAGTAGATAATGAGTGAAATTTGAATTTTGGGTGAACTATCCCTTTAATTCATTATTGTTCTACCAAAAAAACAAACAAAAACAAAGCTGAGTATAAGACATGGAGATAATAAAAGTCATCCAGCAGCAAATGGTTTCCCAGGGAGGTTCAGGAAATCTTGGGGCTCTTTGAAACTATACTGACAGATTATTTCTGTTCCTCAGTGCTTTACCAGTACAGGATAAATGTTCAGAAATCAGAGTCTATTCCCTTTTTCTGTCTTCCCGCCCGTCGTGCCTTTGCATTTCCTTGGTCCTCACTCCTCTGGCTCACACACACATCCTCTCTCCATTTTCCTCTGTTCTCAAAGCACGGCTCAGAAAAAAGAAAAAAATGTTACAGGCAGGTAACAATCAAGGCAGCAAAAGAAACAATGGGGCTGACTGACTGCACAAAAGACGACCAGGGAAATGGTGAGAGAAAAATAAAAATAAAGAGAAACCATGGAGACAAAGAAAAATGTACTGCCCATCCATCCATCCATCTGTCTGTCCATCCATCACTTATACCACTTGCAGGGTTGCTGGGTGTGAAGGCATGTAACCTAAATGTATACGTGTAATGTAGCAGTAGCTCATCTAGATACTTGTTATATTATGCGTGTGCTCTATTATTAATTGAATCTCTCCATAATAAATCAGGGTATTTGCTCAGACACACAAATTGAAGCATCAGAAAGTTTTTTTTAATTTTTTTACCAAGTTCTTTGTCTTTATTTAATTTCTATAAAAACATTGACTTTTAATCCTGCATAAATAATGCAACTCAACTGACAGAGACTTCACTAATGTGGAGTGAAATCCTTTTTCATGCAGTCTCTACTGTTTATAGAACCATCTCACATCTGCCTTTATAACACAGAAATATTATGACATGAATATCAGTTAATTATGATTTATGTTCACTTTATCATCAAGAATATTTAGAAGGAGTTTATCATTTGGAACATATGAATTTTGGGAATGTTAAATAATTCAATAATGAATGCATCTGTAATAAACCATTAATAAAAAAACAAAAACAAATACTATTTATCCTGCAGTAGGAAACTGGCTTTAGATTGCAGATAGCTCTATGAGGAAACATATACTGTACTGGTTAAAAGCTTGAGAACTCCTCCATTTATCCAGTTTTACTGTGAAATTCCAGCAGCTCACGTCCAATGAAACAATCTTAAAATGGCACAAAAGTCAGTGGTGAACCGACCAAGGTTCAAAGAAAAAGATAGAAAACAGGAAATGGAAGTAAATGAAGCTTTGAAAGTTAATGAAACAATTCCTACTGCTTGATGACTGACAAACTTTCTGTTTGTACAAAGGCAGCGCTGGAACAAACAAAGCATTAGAGGAACAGAATGATGATGGAGACCAGCACAGTCTCCAGACCTGAACCCCACACAGCCGGTTTTGGAGATGAATGTGACAAGAGGGTGAAAACAAAGCAACCTGCTAGTGACACATTATAGTGGAAACATCAACAGCAGTGTATTGGAGCAATGTTTGATTTCCATCACAGAAAGAACGACAGAGTGAGTTTCAGCTGCAAACATTTAGTTAAACAACAAGTTTCCATGATTCCTTGTTTTGAAATCTCCTCTTATTATTAACTGTGATTTAACCTCTGAAACTCGGACGCACTGAATTACGAAAAAATAAAATAACAGCTGGAAAATGGAGGTGTTTGAAAGCCTTTTACCAGTTGTGAATATTTTTCAGGAGGTATCACCTGATTGTTTTTTTGTTTTTTTGTTTTTTTTCTGTAATTGTCGCAGCTCTGGCTGTTGGTTCAAGTCAGTTATTACGCCTCTGTCCCAGTCCCACACACACGTTATAAAAGAGGACTCAAACAACTGAATGACAGAGATCTCTGTTTTGATACCTCTGGTGACACCTGTGGTGATACTAAGTAATAGCAGGATCACTAACTTCAGTCCCCACACCTTTGAGGGTCTACAGAGGATTTCTACTTTGTTGCACCAGCTGCGCCCTCCCTTTCTGGGCTATCACAAAGTGTGAATGACAAAACATAACTTTTTTTACTTGTACCATTAGCTGTGAACTGAGCTACAACACAATACTTACATTTAACAGTGTAGTTATTTGCTGACATGTTATTTTCATTAGCGGGAATACAATGAGAGAGACAACTGGTCTTCAAATGCAGCCACTGAATTGAATTGGGACGTATCATTGGTTTGTAGCAGCTAATATCAAGCCGACTATGTTGTTGCACCGACACTCGCAAAACCTGGTCTTGTGACACCCCAAAAAATAATTGTTTAAAGGTGAGACTTGTGTAGAAGACCTCCGAGCTCAGAGCTCATAACTGACAGAACCAAAAGGCGACAAGTATAAAACCAAACCAAACAAGGTTGTTATAAATCATAGTTTTAACCATTAGTTCATTTTGGAGGATGATTTGCCATTAAAAAAAATAACCATAACCCATCTCATGTTGCTCTTGTTACTGCGTTAGCTATAAATCACTGAAGAGTTTATCAACTGTTTACAAAGCAAACTTTATAAAGTACGAAAGGAAAACCCTGTACATGAGCCAGTGTGAAGGTGCAGAGGAGATGACGACGTGTGACCCAGTGTTCCTCATTAAGAATTGGTTTGGTATGGAGGCTGCTGGATCTCAACAAGGTTATGGTGATCTGAAAACATTACAATATCAGTAGCTTAATATCAGTAGCTTATAGCCTATACATGTAGATATAGATCTAGCCTATATCCCTTTTTTTTTTTTAAAAGTCAGTTAACTCCAGCTGTGTCAAGTTTTGCTCTGCCATTATCGTTCACTACCCTCAAGCATGAGGCCTCTATTTGTCGACCTGAAAGGCAAAAGTACAGCAGACCTCGCCCACCCTGCTAGTGCATGATAATGAAGTGTTACATACACTGTTCTGAATCATTCACAGTCATGTAACCCCCTGTCTGATTATTTAAAACAAATTCTTTCAAACTCAAAGAATATTATGGCCAAAAGCTTTCTCTATACACCAATACAATCATATACGTTTGTATGGAGGAACATCCAAGTTAAGTGGTGCTTTGTGACTGTTACAACTGTCCTGAGTTACAATAAATCAAAAACACTGAAGGATACAAACACAAAATATCTCAGTCTTTGGTCACATTTAGATGTGTCATTCTCCGTGGTGGGAGGAGGGCCATGCCGCTGGTTACGCTGCGGAGAAGTTCGATCTGATGGAGTCTTCTCGTAACTGACGGTGCTTCCCGGTCTCGGCCTCCTCACTATGTGCACGACGCTCGATGGTGATCCTGTAGTTTTTTCTGCAGAGGGATGAATCACATGAAAAATGTCGGTGAGGATTCTCAGTCATCATTGTTTTGTTTTTTTAAACTTTAATGAGTTGTTCACCAGTTATCATGTTATCTTCCTCATTAACATTTCCATGTTTCCCACATTGTCTGTTATAAACTGTTTTCTTGTCTGTAACAACATCTATTGCACGTCTGTCCATCCTAGATGAGGGATCCCTCCTCTGTTGCTCACCCTGAGGTTTCTCCTGGTTTTCCCTGTTAAAAGGGTTTTCTATGGAGTTTTTCTTCAGGCGATGTGAGGGTCTAAGGACAGAGGATGTTGCTGTGATGCCGTGTAAAGCCCTTTGAGACAAACTGTTTGTAAAAACGGACTATACAAATAAAATTGCCTCGCCTTGCCATTAAAGGGGCTGTTTGTAAATTTTCTCTGCTGCTGAACACGCATAAGACAAGAGGTCATAATAATGTCTTCTGAGTATCTACGTCTTCAATACAGTAAGTGGCTGTTCAAGTTTTATCTAAACTGTAACTCTCCGTTTTAGCTTCAACCTACAGTACAGCACATATCCTCTACAGTATATGCACATCCTGTGCTACATAATATGTGCACAGTTTTCCTCTAGGCAATACAAAATTATGTTTAACAGACAGTCGTTGTGGTCTCTTTTGCTGTCAGTTTGGTTTTAGTCTGTCCTCAGTTGTGTGGTTAAGAAAAATAAAACATGACCACAGTCTCTTCCTCATGGTCGTAAGATAAGACGCAGATAAGACGTAGGAATCATGGTCACAATCTCCTGAGTTATAGTGTTGAAAAACACCAGAAGTGTTTTTGCAGAACATTATGATGTCACCACGAGGTTGAACTTTGACCTTTTGGATAGAAAATACCCTTTCATTTTTTCCCGCCATAGACAAACATGCGTGATTTGCATATGGACTTGTGAGTTATGCCCAAAAATTTGTTTTGTGAGGTCCCAGTGACCTTTGACAGTCACTATGCCCAATGTTTGTGCCAAATCTGAAAAAAAAAACCATTATTGGGATGTTCTTGAGAATTAGATGCATTACCTGAAGACATGACGTCTGACTCTTGTGGAGTCTCTCAGCAGGGCCGTTGCTAGGAATTCTGGGCCCCCTTAAAGAATACTAAAGTGGGCCCCTCCCCCTAACTTTTCCAGTTATTTTTTTCTTAGACTACGTATGTATTATCATGTATTATTTAGCCTACTTTGTTTTGATG